>NW_007252587.1:167288-174881 GCF_000164805.1 Carlito syrichta | reverse complement strand
ACACACACACACACACACACACACACACACACACACACACACACATGTTTTATGTACCAAGAAAAACTACAAACAAGAGAGGAGGAACAGGAAAGCTGCGTGTGGACCGTACGTATTGGTATATCATAGCCTGCTTCAGGCCTCATAGAGTCCTGAATGAACCAAACATTAAGCAGATGAATATGTACGCAAGCACACACACACACACACACACACACACACACATTTCCTAGAGTCATAGTCTTTCTGTCTTTGATTCTTACCTCATGTGAATTTTATGTCTTGGTCATCTTTTTTAAATCAATAATCATCCTGTTGACTTCTTTTTCCTTTTTAAGTCATCTCCTTCTGTGGCAACATTCACCAAACACGTTCCTGCCTCCACTCAACTCATTAGTATTAATGTAGTAATAATCATTCCCTTTCTTGGCTTAGATTTGTTCAATATTTACACATCGGCCAAAGCAGACTGAGCAGGAACGATGAGCCTTGACACCGGCACTGCACAAGGTGGGAGAAGATTTGTTACGCTGGGTGGAGCTTAAGATGAAATAAATGAAACGTCTTGCAATTATTAACCAAAAATGACAAGCAGAGTCCCCTCGTCTTACACCACCTGCCCAGCACTGTGATGGTGGTGTCGCCCTATCCAGACAAATTCCCTGCCTCTCAAGTGATCATGAGAGATGGAATTGCCCTTTGACCTTCCCCAGCCTTTGCCCAAATTATTGTTTCATTCTTTTTAAGGGAAAGGTCCCTCTCCGGTCAGAGGGTTTTTATACTGACTTGTCAGCTTGGGAGGGCTTTTATTCCCCCCTTTGGGATTCCTGAAAGTACAATTTCATATGTAAAGAGATTGTTTTGGGTTTTTGTTGTTGTTGTTCTGTGTATTTTCTGGTAAGTTAAACAAATCAACTTTCCTGATTTCATCAGACACCTACTTCGAATGGCATTTTGAAGCACTTGCCAGACATTGTGTCAGGAGCTGGAACTCCTTCCAACATATTCTCTTACTCCAGGATACAGTCAAAAGAAAAATAATATGCACTGAAGGCAGAGTTTTTAAAGCATGGAGAATTTCTAGAAAGCATGCACCTACAAATTTGTTTGATCTATTTTCAGAGAAAGAGAAAAATTAAAATAGCTTTTCAGTACCCCAAATATCCTTGTCTTCTCAATCAAATCACTAACATTTTCTAGAGACACAGATTCACTTCAGAGGCAAGGAGAGTTTCTTTCGACTGATATTTGCCCCCTAAGGGTAGGATGTTTGTATGTTTAGACATCTGTGCTTCCTGCCACAGAACAGTAAAATACTTTTTCCTCACTGCTCCATGTTTTGAAGATGTGTTTTAATCACCGGTGGTTCTCCCCCCTTGCGTACTGGATCTACAGCGGTGTCTCCCTGCTGAGAGTTTAAATTGTTTCCCTGTCGCACAGATAGCACGCTACCCAACATAACATGCAGTGCCCATGCACACTACAGAATACATCTATACTCAGGACTGATTGTTGCTAATTCTGCATCCATTAGCCAGCTCTGGCTAGAGCTCTTGCCCATTTTTGTTTCTGTCAGCAGCTCAGACAAGAAAAATAAAGATCCAAAGACAATATAAATGCCATTCATTTAAAATTGGGTGAATTGGAAGAGAGAGGCCTTTAGGTTGGGGATACTGACCCAGAGAAACAGAGGAAATTGTTGAAGCATTTTTTCAAAAAATAATTCACAGAGCTGGTAAGGAGGAGAGAAAAAAATGGGAAGGGAAGAGGATAAAGAAGAGGCAGTGTGAAGGGAAGGGTGGGAAGCCAAGCAAAAGTGCTCTTGAGCTTACAAAACCCAAGCCCGGAGACTAGACACCTGTGGCCAGTCGCAATGAAGGACTATGTCACAGCCATTGTTTGCTGGACTCCTGATGCTGGCAGAGGATGCCTTCTGTTGGGCAGAGTGCCTGGAAGTTCTGCTCAGTGCTTCTGAGTTCCTTAATATTTTAACCTCCTGAAGGGTAGCTCCTTTGTAGAATAACTTAGGAATCAGAAGAGATGTTCATTATTATCTATTTTAACTGCCTTTTAAAATGTAAGAATATAAAGTATCTACAAATTTCATAAAATGTCTGATTTTGCAACACTGGTGAGTGGCAGAACCAGGTCTCTTGACACACAAACCAAGGCCATGTAGTTGTTAGGGCCAAATGAATGGATGCTGTTTTCTGTAAAGTAGATGGAGTCATTAGCAGGTAACCCTCATATGAGTAAGGTAGCTTACAGAGTCAAAATTCCAAGTGCAATCCAAGTTTCCCGACTAAGGTCTAGACCACGATCAGAATAAACCAGACTCATAAATATTAACTGAAGAAAACTGTCATGAGTGGCTTCCTCTACTTTTCATTCTTTCTTTTTTTCTCTGTCTTTATTTTATTTTAAAGATGTGGGGTACAAGTTAGGTTTAGGTACATAAGTGGTCTATGTACAGGTGAAGTTTGGGCCTCTCACTGGTCCTCCCTTCCCATGGTTTAGGATCAGGTACCCTTAGTGATGTTATGTGTACTCTCCCCTGCCCTCCAACCCCCTGCATTGCCTCACTCCTGCCAATCCCTCTCTTATTGTATTGTGATGAATGTTCAGGATCCAATAATTTTGATACTTTCTGACTGTATCTTTAGTTGGGCATTGGGCAGGGAGCTTTTATATTTTCCTTGGGTTGGGGAGGATCCTTCTGTGTTTTTCAGGAAATATCATTAAGCACATTAATTGATTGATTCCTGAATTTATTCAGTCGCATTAGTACATATTTATGGAGTCCTTGTTTTGCTCAGGTTCTGAATTGTAGAAATTCCTTCTTGAAGAAAGCCTAAGTCTGAACATAAAGCATATTCTCAAACAGCTAAAATCTGATTCCTTACTCCCAATTGTAAAGTTAAAGTTAGTATAACAGCATGCATTCTTTACTTAAAATAACTTAGCCAGAAAAACTATTTTAATTATTTTTTAAAAGAGGAGAATTAGTTAAGAATCTCCTCCTCCCTTAATCTCCAATTTCTTAGTGGAAAAAGTTCCTGCTTATACACTGAGGTCCTGTAAACTAGGTAACGTGTAAAGGACTTTATTATTTTGTTTAATTACTTCTATCATTCTCCAAGATACTCTAACTTATTTTAAAGATAAGCAAATGGAGGCTCAAAAAGTTGAGTAACTTTCTTTTGGCCACTAATTTAAATGGCAGAATCAGAATTCAGGTCTGATAATCCCCACATCTTCTCTGTCCAGCACTAGATCTTGGAGTAGATTGACTGGTGTTTTGCTGGTTCATGAATTAGGCAGGGATTTTTATCTCTTCTACATGATGGACTGGGAATCTAACTTGCCTAAAATTAAATTTCTTTCTCTACATTAAAATCATTTATTTGCTCAATATTAAGTGCTTGGCTTGTGCCCATCTTTACTAAGTGTTCATAATTCAAGGACACATAAGAAATTTTTTTTTTTAAGGCTCATGGTCAATGGTGGCAGTGACATAGAAACATATAAAAACAAGTGCAGCATAGTGTTCTGTGACTCTATGATGTATCACAATATTCACAGTACTGTGGGTAGACAAGGGAGGGACAGGTCAATTCTGCTTGGGATTGAAGGCAGGTGCAAGAATGACTTTCACAGAAGTATATGAAAATGAGATAATGTATTTGAAAATACCCTTGATGTTGCCTAGCCCATAGGTGGCCATAAATATTTGTTATTTTGCTGTGATGACCAGAAAGGTCTGAAATGGATGTATTATGCTTATTTTGTTCTACTTCTTAGTTTTCATGATTTCTACTTCCTGACTCGCTTTTCTGATTCTATTTGATTCCATAGAGATGTGATCTAGGTCTTTTACCAAGACTATCTGCTTCTAGTCAGTGAAGGGACAGGAGCAGAGGAGGCAGGGAACACCAGCCTTTAGAGTCCATCACTAAGTCAGGATTTGGACACTTCTTTACTTCACTTAAGCAGCAAACTTCTCCACCTCTGTCACAACCTCTTCTTTCCGGGAGAAGATAACCAAAGCCTTCCAACATGGTGAAATCCCCCTAGGGATGCACTTCAGGTATGTGCATGTGTGTGGTTTTCTAAAGTCACTGGGAAAATTTCTAATGCTCCTGGAAGTCAAAGGGGCCTGAAGAGTTACAGAAAGCCACCACGGTCACCAGCTGACACTTGAAAGGAACTGAAGCCATATATCCACCTCAGAAAGAGATGGGGAAAGGAAAGCAGCGGGAAGCCAGCCACACAGGGTGTTTTGTGTTTTTGTTGTTTCTTTCCTTTAAAAAGTACACACCATAGACATATTCTCATCAAGCATTCTCACCACACAACTATGCAGGCATGTTGGTAGCTTGTTTCTATATTTATACATGCATTCCTATATGTGAGGGCCCTGTCTCCTCTCCTCTCTCCTCCCTTCTCCCCCTCCCTCCATCCCCTCCCTTTTTGTCCTCTCTGTCTCTCAGTCTTGCCAACTTTCCTGGGAGACTTTCTATCCTTCAACAAGTACTTAAAGCCACAGCAGCATAAAAATTGAAGCGTTGCCATGAGATAACTCAGGTGTTTGGGGCATCTTAGGATACAATACAAGGCTGAGTCCACTCTGGGAAACACAGACCTATCTAACCTATTGTCTCTATTGAAGTTGTTTGTCCTCAGATACCTTCTGTAAGGACTTAAAGGTGGGAGAATCAAGCTTACTGTTTAAGGACAAGCGAGCCAAGTGTAATGGGTATATGGTAGAGGGTGACACACACATGCACACCCACACACAACCTTGTATTGTCCTTCTTAGTATGTGCAAGGTTAATACAATTATCCCACTCAGCGTTATTCCAGAGGGTAGACAACCAACCATGTCTGTACATTCTGCTCCTTATTAAAAACAACATCTTGGAGTAGGTAGCATCTCTAGATCCCAATTCCAAATTTCTGTGGGAGAGATTTTTTTTTTTACCAGATTAGACCTGATAAGCCTCCTTGGTCTAATCTGCTATGATTAAGGAATTTGTTTGATGAAGAAAAAAATATAGATGTCAAGGGCATGGTACTACACATTATGGATGAAGGCAGTTCCCAGTGGCAATTCTTTGAGACACAACCAAAGGCATTTGGTACAGGTGCATATTGAGGGTCTTGACTTTGCTTTGGACACCCTGAATATATCTTATAACTTGTAAACATTCTCTGTGCATTATATCTCCGTATTTATCTTAAGAATTTGAAGACGAATGGAGTTTAAGTTCTTTTTAGCCATAAATAACTATGAGCATGTGCTATTTTTAAAAATTATTATTGGCCGGGCTCGGTGGCTCAACCTGTAATCCCAGCACTTTGGGAGGCCGAGGTGAGTGGATTGCCTGAGCCCATGGGTTCGAGACCCACCTGGGCAAGTTGGTGAGACTTCATCTCTACAATCAATCAAAAATTAGCTGGGCGTGGTAGCACACACCTGTAGTTCCAGCTACTCAGAAGGCTGAGGCGGAAGGATCGCAGAGCCCAGCAGGTCGAGGTTGTGGTGGCCGGGAGCGGCCACTGCACTCCAGTCTGGGCGACAGAATGAGACTCCAACTCAAAAAAAAAAAAATTAGGGGGACGTGGCAAGATGGCGACGGGGCAACCCGGCATCTGAAGCCCTCTGCAAGGGAGATCTGCAGTGGGCCTCTGACTGTCACCCCAGGGGGCTGGGGACCCCAGCATTGCAGTCTGCTCTACAGACAGAGCTCGGCCACTGCCATTGCAACGACTGGACAATTTTGACTGAATTCCAAACAGTCCCGCCGCCGCCGCTGCCCCTCCCCCACCGCCGCTGCCGCTGCCATCACTGCCGCCACCACCGCGCAGCCTCTGGGAGGGGTAGCACAACACACCACCCGCCCCGAGGAGATCCACAACAAACCGCTTCAGGGAAGATCTGCTGGGATCGCTGTCACCTATCCTGCGGCCGAGACTGTCCTGTCTGCCTGGCGTGGGGCTCCTGTTGCCTGCTAGGAGGCAGGCAGCCATCTTGTTCCTGTCCGGCCCCACCCGCTCTGGGGCGAGCAGATGAGATAGCACCACCTGCTGGCGATTCAAGGTAACAACACGGAAACCGGAGAAACAAGCATGACAAAGACATAGACCAGAGTGCTCAACGGAGGGTAATCTGCACTGTCCTTCACAGCAGATCAGGGGCAATTGACTCTAACTGCAAACTAATTTACCAACTTGAAAGAAAACTAGAAATCAGACCTGAAAGGACATTGGACTTAAACGAAATATCTCAGAGTGTGCTTCATTGATTCTATCAGTTTAATGACCTAATTCTATTCCTACTGTATTGTTCCCTTTTTTCTTTTTTCCTTTTCATTTTCTTCTCTTTTCTTCTCTCTGTAAACCATATCTTTGTATAGAGAAACAGCACACTAACAAGGTGCTTGGTTAGCTTGTATATTAGCATCACTATATGTTTTATTTTTGTTTGTATGAGAATTGGTTCGACTGTAGCTGTGGTCTATTGTTTTTATCTGTTTCACTATAGGCCTCTCTCTCTATTTGTTGGCACACTCGTTTGTTTGCCCCCTTACTCCTCTATCTCTCCACTCCCTTCTTCAGCCCACTATCTGCTCCATTCTCTCCCCTCTTCTAACCACATTTTATTTCAGGGAGTAAACCTACAGCCCCACTCCACGGACAGACTCTAGGGCAGTGGGAAGTGGGTTCCACATTATCCACATGCCTGTCAGCGAATACCAGGACCTGCAGACAGATTTTGAATCACAACTCTCCCCTTAAATACATCTCAAAACTGCAAAAAGGACCACCTCCAACCTCAGTGCAACTTCAGAATTGAACAAAGTAAGAGGACATACATAAAGAATAGGAGATTGAACAAACAGAAGTAAAACCAATCCCTTTACCCCTGAATAACAGAATTAAAGAAGACGGTGACGTGGAGGGAAGGAAAAAGTAGAGAGGGGGAAAAACCGAACAAATGAAGAAAAACCAAAAGAAGAATATAGGTCCTACACAGACCCCTGGGAAATCAGACAGTGAGAAAACAGATTCTGGAACACAGACAATGAAGAGTCCCCAGAATGACTGGTTACATGCAACAAACCCAGACATCAAGACATTAATGGAGAGAATTTTAAAAAATTGAGGAGAGACAAGAGGAAAATAGGAAGGAGCTGTTGTCAGAAATGACAGCAGTAAAGAATACTGTGATGGAAATGAACAACAGACTAATAAGCATGGAAAGCAGAATCAGCCAAGCCGAAGAAAGAATCTCAGAGCTCAAAGACCAAAACACAGAACTAACCCAAACTGTCAAAAGCATAGAAAAGAAGCTCAAAAAGACAGAACAAAACCTGCAAGAGATGAATGATCACTTCAGGAGACCAAACCTAAGAATAAATGGGCTTCCTGAGGCAGAGAGAGAAACAGAAGCCACACTGGAACAAACATTTCATGAAATCATTCAAGAAAAATTCCCTCATCTCATTAAGGATGAAAAAATTCAAACACAAGAGATTCAGAGAACCCCTGCAAGACAACAAACAAGAAGACCAACTCCCAGACACATAATAG
>NW_007252587.1:165843-167145 GCF_000164805.1 Carlito syrichta | reverse complement strand
AGCTTCATTAGCGAGGGAGAATTGAAATCTTTTCCAGACATCCAATCCCTAAGAACCTACACTACCACCAGACCATATCTACAAGAAACACTTAAGAAAGTACTGAACACAGAAGAAAAAGAAAAAAGAACAACAGCATTCTTCACACGAGTACAGGCAAAAGATTAAAAACACACATGAACTAACTCCAAAACCCAAAGAAAGACAACAAATAAACAGGATCAACTCTGTAAGAACCTTATGACAGAGATCAACTCTTGCATTTCAATTATTAGCCTAAATATGAACAGACTAAATGTACCACTGGAAAGACATAGAATGGCAAAATGGATAAAATATCATCAGGCAACAATCTATTGCCTTCAAGAGACTCACCTCACTAGAAAGGACACCCACAGACTCAAAGTAAGAGGATGGGAAACAAACTTTCAGGCGAACGGAATACAAAAGAAAAGAGGAGTAGCAATCTTAATTTCAGACAAAATACCCTTCAAGCTATTAAAAATCAAAAAAGATACAGAAGGCCACTACATAATGATAAAAGGCTCAATCCATCAACAAGAAATATCTATCCTAAACATATATGCACCCAACATAGGTGCGCCCACTTTCATAAAGCAACTTCTTGGAAAACTAAAGAAAGATATTGAGTCTAACACTATCATAACTGGGGACTTTAATACCCCACTCACAACCCTAGATAGATCATCAGGACAAAAAATCAGCAAGGAGATCCAGAACCTCAATGTGATTTTGGACCAAATGGACTTAATTGATACCTACAGAACACTCCATCCAAAGACCACAGAATACACATTCTACTCATCACCACATGGAACATATTCTAAGATCGACCACATACTTGGCCATAAATCAAGCATAAGCAAATTTAAAAGGACCGAAATTCTACCAAACACCTTCTCGGCCCACAGTGGAATAAAAATAAACATTGACACCAACAAAGTCCCCCCAAAACCCACAAAGACATGGACACTAAACAGCATTATGCTAAACAACTCCTGGATCAACGATGAAATCAAAACAGGGATCAAAAAGATACCTGGAAACAAATGAAAATGAAGAAACATCTTACCAGAATCTCTGGGATGCCCTGAAAGCTGTAGTAAGAGGGGAATTTATATCCCTACAAACACACTTGAAGAAAATGGAAGGAACAGAAATTCACAACCTAACAAGCCACCTAAGGAAGCTGGAAAAGCAAGACCACAAAAACCCTAATTTCAGCAGAAGATTCCAGATCACCAAAATAAAAGCCCAAATCCAGGGACATAGAAGACAAAA
>NW_007252587.1:163294-165124 GCF_000164805.1 Carlito syrichta | reverse complement strand
CTCTCCCCTCCTGTTCACATAGTATTGGAAGTCCTGGCTAAAGCAATCAGAGAAGAGGAGGCAATCAGAGGTATTCAAATAGGAAAAGAGGAAGTCAAGTTATCTCTCTATGCAGATGATATGATGGTGTACCTTGAAAACCCAAGAGAATCTGTCAAAGGCCTCCTTACATTGATAAAAGCCTTTGGCAAAGTCTCAGGATACAAAATAAATGTACAAAAGACAATCGCATTCCTCTACACCAATAATAAACAAACAGAAACCCAAATAAAAAACACAGTTCCATTCACAATAGCCACAAAAAAAATGAAATACCTTGGCATCTTCCTAACCAGAGACGTGAAAGACCTTTACAATGAAAATTACAAAACACTGCTCAAAGAAATCAAAGCCGACATGAACAAGTGGAAAAATATCCCATGCTCATGGATCGGAAGAATCAACATTGTGAAGATGTCCATCTTACCTAAGGCAATCTACAAATTCAATGCAATACCCATTAAATTACCAACAACATTCTTCTCAGACCTAGAAAAAACAACACAGGAATTCATATGGAAACACAAACATCCAAGAATAGCCAGAACAATCCTCAGCAAAAAAAACAAAGCAGGTGGTATCACAATACCAGATTTCAAACTTTACTATAAAGCTACAATCATCAAAACAGCTTGGTATTGGTACAGGAACAGGCATATAGATCAATGGAACAGAATTGAGATTCCAGAAGCAAAACCTCAATTTCTCAACCAACTCATCTTCGACAAAGCCCCCACCACCTACCAATGGGGAGAGGAGAACCTATTCAGTAAATGGTGCTGGGAAAATTGGCTGACCACATGCAGAAGATTGAAACAGGACCCCTATCTATCCCCATGCACAAAGGTTAACTCCAAATGGATCAGAGACCTAAATGTAAAACCTCAAACCATAAGAACCTTAGAAAAGGAAGGAAATACTCTCATGGAAATTGGAACTGACATCCAATTCCTGTACAAAACCCAAAACCCACAGGACTTAAGAGAGAAGATAGACAAATGGGACCTTATTAAACTGACAAGCTTCTGCAAAGCCAAAGAAACCATCAAGAGAGCAGGGAGACAGCCTACAGACTGGGAAGAAGTATTTGCCAACTCTAGGTCTGACAAAGGCTTAACATCCTGGATCTACAAGGAACTGAAGTGTACTGAAAAGAAGAAAACAAACAACCCCATTATAAAGTGGGCAAAAGACATGAACAGACACTTCACAAAAGAAGACATTCGAGCAGCCAACAAACACATGAAGAAATGCTCAACCTCACTAATCATCAGGGAGATGCAAATCAAAACCACACTGAGATACCACCTAACTCCAGTCAGAATGGCAATTATCAACAACTCAAAAAATAACAGCTGCTGGAGAGGGTGTGGTGAAAAGGGAACACTTCTACACTGTTGGTGGGAGTGTAAACTAGTGCAACCCCTGTGGAAAGCAGTGTGGCGATTCCTAAAAGCTCTAAAAATTGACCTTCCATATGACCCTGCAATCCCCCTACTGGGAATATACCCTGAAGAACACAAATCACTCTATAAAAAAGATACCTGCACACGTATGTTTATCGCAGCATTGTTCACAATAGCAAGAACCTGGAAACAACCATGCTGCCCATCAAAAGAGGACTGGATTAAAAAAATGTGGTACATATACACGATGGAATACTACGCAGCCATAAAAAAGAACAAAATCATGAATTTCGCTGCAACCTGGATGGAACTAGAGTCTATAATACTGAGTGACCTCTCACAAAAACAAAAATCCGAATATCACATGTTCTCACTCATATAATGG
>NW_007252587.1:130249-163070 GCF_000164805.1 Carlito syrichta | reverse complement strand
GGGATGGGATTAACAGTAGCAAATATCTGTCGGGGGATGGGAAAACACTTCTTATCTACAGGGTGCCTGAATGAAACGTCATTGTACACCTAACCCTTAACTGTACCCCACAAAGCTATAATAAAAAATACTGATTAATGAAAAAAAAAAAGTCTGAAAGCAAACAAAAAGTCAGAGTATAAAGGTGAAACAAATAAAATAATGGCTTAGGGTTTTTAAAGCGATTATGTCAGTAATTGATAAAACAGATAATAAATGAATATTAGTGAGAATGTAGAAGATTGTGAGGACTATCAACCAAATGAACAGAAATGGCATTTGCAGAACGCTACAAATAACAGTTATAGAATTCACACTTTTTTTCTCCTTATATAAATAGATATTCACCTAGATAGACCAGCTGCTGGCCAAATAATCAAATTTATTAAAGTTTAAAGAATTAAAACATCACAGTCTGTGTTCTGATCGCAACTTAAGTTGCATACTAAACTATAATATAGCTAATAAATCACTAAATATCTGGAATTAAATATACATTTATACAAATAGTGGATCGGCTGGGCTTAGTGGCCCAGCCTGTAATCCCGTGGCTTTGGGAGGCTGAAGGTGAGTGGATTGCCTGAGCCCGCGGGTTCGAGACCCGCCTGGGCAGCGAGACCTCATCTCTACAATAAAACAAATAGTAGATCAAAAAATAAAACACCAGAAGAAATTAGAAAACATTTCAAGTTTAACAAAGGAAGTACAGCCTATCTGAATTTGTGGGGCAGGGTTAAAGTATTACTTAAAAGGAATTCTTTTCACAAAAGTCCTATATTGTAACAAGGAAATGTTTAAAAGCAATGATAGATATTTTTCTATAAAGAAAATGTTTAAAAGAGCATTGTAAACCATAGTAAATATAAGGAAAGAAACAATAGCAAAAACAATCAAAAATTGGAAAAAAGAGGAATAAAACACTGAGAGAAAAAACCAGCATGCTAAAAAGAGCAAAGAGTATTTAGAGTAATAAAGTTAGTAAACTCTTCACAGTTTTGCAACATTATTAGATAAAGAAGTGAACAAATACACACTGAAATTACTAACAGAAGAAATGAAAGGGCGGACATCATTACTAATACTTCAGACATTAAAATAATAATAACGAAAATTTGCAAACAACTTTAAATTAATAAAGAGGACAACTTATTTTAACTGGGAAAATTTATAAAATTTGAGAAGCAGTTTTAGTAACTTTTGTAAAAAGTACCAAAACAGACTCAAGAATAATTAGAAAAACTGATTAACCTTGTTTTTATTATGGAAATTTAATTTTTGGTCACAAATCTTTCCACAGAGACCATAGTTCTGGTGTACCTGATTTCTCAACTGATAGTCTTTCCAGTTTGTCTTGGGGTGCTGGACAGCCACAGTCAATGAGTTCAAGTAGGGATGCCCACTCCCCCCAGCAAGAAGTTCCCATTGTAACTTGAGGAGATTCTGGTCCCCAGGAAGATGGCCATCAGAGCCCCAGAGAGCTAGTTACTTCCTGCCCAGACTGAATGCTGAGGCTGCAGATAATGTGGTTTCAGCCCAATTCTACAAGTGTCTGCCTAAATAGGTAGAGATGGGACCAAGCAAAGGAATGAGGCAATCTGGGATGCACCCTGTATGCATAGAGATTAAAACCTGCTGATGATCCACAGGTGGATAATGAACCACCACAGATACCACAAGCTAGACTAGAGGACTTGTTTACTGAGGCAGAAAGGTGGGGAAGGAAGCCAGAAACAGTAACGGTTTCAGTTCCAGAGAAAACTGAGGCTCATCTGACTGAAGGGAGCTCCCGGATGCTGGCAGATCCCAAGCTCTACCTGAAGAGCATGTGAGTCTGATAATCCTCCCTCTATCCCCCATTCTTGTTGCTGCTGGTGATCCATTGAAATACATCTTCAAGGATTTTTTTTTTATCTTTTAAATGTTTTTATTTTAAAATTTGGGGGTTCAATTCAGGGTTAGGTATACAAATATTCATTGTGCAGGTGCCCTTGTTGATGAGGTGTACCCTGCCTTCCCCAGGCAGATTTCCACTACTGTCAATCCCACCTCCCCTCCCGCCTCCCACCTCGAAGTTTCCCGCTACTGTCAATCCTTTTCTTATAGTATTATGGTAGTTACTCAAGGTCCACTTATGAGTGAGAACAAGTGATACTCAGTTCTTTGTTTCTGTGAAAGAAAACTCAGTATTATAGACTCTAATTCCATTCAGGTTTCTGCAAAGTTCATGATTTTGTTCTTCTTTATGGCTGCATAATATTCCATTGTGTATATGCACCACATTTTAAAAATCCAGTCCTCTTTTGATGGACAGCACGGTTGCTTCCATGTTCTTGCTATTGTGAGGACTTTTTTTTAAGAAGGAAAAATACAGACCAATGTCTTTCTTGAATATAGAGACAAAAATCCTCAATAAAATAGCATCATACAACTGCTAAGTTAAATATATACTGAATAATGTAATATTTCTTTAATATTTACAAATCAATGTAAATCACAACTTTATCATAATAAAGAAATAAGTAGCTTATAACATCATCACAATGGGCGTAAATATTTACAATATTCAAAATCTATTTCTAATTTTAAAAATAACTAACTAGAAATTGAATAAACACTTTTTAATCCAATAAAAATAATTTATGAAAAACCTAGAGCTAAAATAATATTTAATGGCAAAAGACTAAATACTTTAAGACGTGCAGCAAAGCAAAGATGTCACATTCTAAAACTATGCCAAACCATGTAATAATCTATATAAAGAAATGGAAAGAAATCTAAAAACATATAGTAAATAAATGATTTTGGTAAGTTTACAAAAAGCAAGGTTAATATACACAAGAAATGTGCCTTTTTAGACAATGCGTATGAAAAATTGGTATACCAAATTGAAATAAAGGCATTATTTATAATACTAAAACAAATTACAATATTAAAAACAAAGTACTTAGGAATAAATTTGAGAACATACCTATATGCTAAAGTATAATATATTGCTAGACATGAAATATAATTTAAATGAATTATTAAACTAAATTTATTGATTGGAAGGCATAATTTCACTATAGTCCCCAATCAAAACTTTAGCAAGAAATGTTATAAAGTTGACAAAAAATGTTTATAATTTAATAAAAATGCAAATATCCTAAATAAGTCAAAACTATTTTTGGAAATAATTTAAAGTTTGACAGACACCTTGCTAATGATTTGGTTTCAGGACTTACAGTGAAACTATAGTTATCAAGACAGTATTGTATTGGCATAAGTACATTTTACTATATTTAAGTTATATTACAATATATTTCATTTAAAATTCTAAATTAAGAATGGTGATGTGTGATTACAGCAATAGTTCTTCCCTTACATTCTATTAAATGAGTAATCTTACATTTGAAATATCAGAAATATTATATTTTAACTGAATTTTATATGCTTGCTGGGATGTACGATCTCTGGTGTTTCCTTTGAATAATTCTTTGGCATCACTACATCATGTTTCTCTAACATGACACTGAAAATGAGTTCTATAAAAATGACAGAATGTTGTCTCCCTTGCCTCTAACATTCATTAGCAGTTTATACCTTCTTCCATGTATCCTCATCCACGAATAGCATACTAGTTGGACAAATAAATGGTCCTGAGTAAACACAGGGAAACTGAAGACAGTAAAATATTTCTATAGCAGGGCCCAGAAGAAGTTGGCTTAAAGAACTTCTAAAACTGTGGCCAGTATAATAACTAACTAAATTTTCCAGGGGCTATCGGAAAACAATTCCCTTATTATTTATGTGTTACTATAACTTGTATATTGTGTCATGGTGAAGTAAAACAGCCAACCTATCAATCCATAGAAGACTTTTAAGGGAAGAAAACTGAATGGTAAAACTGATCTAACTTTTGTTTGTACTTAGCTTATTGTCATGTACATTTGTGGAGTTTATGCCATTTTCCCAAACCTTGGGAACTAGTTCCCCAAATTTCCAAATGCTGCTGCCACCAGATTGCTATAGAAAAACTATTTTGCCCCAGGTCCCTTCATACTGTCCTCATTCCACCACTGCAGGTCTGACCATCTGGCAGGTTGCTTCTAAATAGTGCCAGTGTGTCTGCTGTCACATCATCCATCCCCAGGGGATATCTAGAATAACTGCTCATCCTAAGCAATAATAACACCTCTTGAGGCCAAGAACAAGTTGTTTATATATCTGTACTGCCCCCAGAGTTATCTAGGCATTTAAATTGAAAAACTAAATAAGCTTTCTACAGCTAGCTCTTAACTACTGCTCAATATATCAGTAACCTCTAGGTATGTAGGCCAGATACTATTAATGCAAACCATGAGAAACTATCCCAGGTTACTTTGTTCTGGTTGACACTATTCAAGAAAAGTGATCTATCGCTTCTGGTGCAGAGATGAATTATGTAGAAATGATAGGGCATTTTTGCATAGCAATTTTTCCCCTTCAAGCACAAAGATTTATATTGAGAAATAATAGTGTTGACTGAAGAGCACAGATTTCATGAAATTTTAAGAGTGAAAATTATAATGCAAATGATAAGCCAATGTCTCCTGAATTTTTTTATCCAGTTTCATTCTGTTATAAAGCAAACTGTTAAATTTGACCTCATGTTACCTAAAAGTTCTATAAATTCAATATTTTATAGAGAATATAATAGTATTCTATCAAAATTATGAATTTAGAGAATATATACTTTTAAACGTTTCTTAAAACAGAAAATAAATACTGATTCAATTTTTTCACAGGGTTGATATGTGAGCAGTTGTGTAACCTGTGAGAAACCACTGACCACAGAAGTGACTCATGTTGTTTTATGCTCCTTATAGTAGAATATCCAAGACTGGGTGATTTATAATGAACAGAAACTTGTTTTTTCCAAGTTCTTGTGGTCTGGAAGTCCAAGAACAATATGCTGGCTTGTAGTGAGAGCTTTCTTGTTGCATCATTATACAGTGGTAGGCTGAGAGCGAAGAGAGAGTTCATTCATGAAAACCTTTTCATAATGGCATTAACCCATTCATAATCGTGGAACCCTTGTAACCTAAACACTGTACATTAGGCATCGCATCCCAATACTGCTGCATTGGAAATTAAATATCAGCATGAGTTTTTGAGAGACAAACATTCAAACCATAGGAAGCAGTAAATCATCTTACCTAAGAATTCTGACCTTCTAGGTGGAACTCAAGCTATTTCAACACAGAAGGATACACACACATATACAGATATATGTATGTATGTCATGCTTTTAACAAAAACTATATTTTTGAACAGTTGAACAATGGAATATTTCCCAGCAAAACCTCTCCTATTTGTTTTTAAACCTGGTGTGATTCAGTACATGCAACCCCTCAAAATGGTACCTAAGAAAACATGTAAAAAAACAACAGAAGCAGGAATGTCATTCTCATTTTCCTTTTATCCTTTCTTCCCTGAACTAGGTCTTGAAACCTAGAAAGATTTTCTGACCTTCCTTTGAAACATGTCATAAGACACTCACAGAGGTGCCCACCCTACACTTGTAGAAAAAAAATGTCCTTATCTCTGAAAAAAACGAAGACATAGAGAAGAATCTGAAGAACCAGAAATTGCTAAGTTTCCCTCAATTTAATACTATTAGGTCATACTCTTTTTGTCCAATCATACTCCTCCACAGTTATTCATTTCCACAATATCCATATGCATATTTCCACAACCAGTTTAATATTTGCAAGCTGAGCTCAGAAACATCATCTGAATTGGATGTAGAGAGTTGGTGATCATTCACATAAAATAACAATCAGATCCATGGAGCCACTATTTTAGAAAAAATAGTGAAATACAGGCATTTTGAAGATTATATGAATATTTGAACAATAAAGAATAAGTTAATAAAAATAAGAGAAACTGTTTTTAGAGAAATATAAGAGAAACCAGTCAAAAACCAAGGAGGACAAATATCAAAAAAGAAGATATTGCTCACAGGGATAAAGAACATTTAAGAGAATGGATGTGAAAAAAAAATGTAATTATTATGGGTGTCCAAGTTTTTGCAGACATATTTTATAAAGCATTCAATAAATCCATTTACCAGTGCATGCTAATAATACCTTAATGTCATCTGGTTAGGCCAAACACAAATCCAGATAATCACATTTCTTTAATGGTTCTCTTTGTGAATTTGAATTCGTAGATTTTGCTAATTATCCTACAGTATTATTAGTCATTTTTAGAATATATCTATTTTCAAAGAAATTCTAACAGCAATACAAACATTTACTAAGTGCTGTGTTCATATATGAAGCCATTCAATCATCATAACATGAAGTACCTATATTTTCTCATTTTATTGATGAGTCAATTAATGTCAAATAATCTCAGGCCAACTGTGAATTTGTCAGAGATATTTAAACCCAGGTGATCTGGTTTCATAGTCTGTGATTGTAATTGCCATACATGCTGGAGTGTCTTGCTGAACATACCATAATATTTTTATATTAATTTTATATAAAACTAGAAGTGTAGCTTGGCATCAAAATAAAATTTTGCTGATTAAAACTTTCTGAAAAATTGCAAAAGAAATCACACTTAGAGATATGTTCCTATTACTCATACCCAGACCCTCACAATGAAATTGGATAACATGAAGCTAGTAAGCCATATTTTCTACTCACTTAATTAAAAATTATTTTACACATACATGTGTAGACACAAGCACAAATTGCACCAATATTAATAAAATATGTATACATATATAGAGATGAGTATTGAACAAATATATTATTTTTTATATGTCTGACAATGAAAGAGTTTTAAGGTAAAAAAGAAAAATTTTAAGGCAAATGAAAAGGATATTTATTAATTCATAGTAAATTAAACTATCATTAAAATATTGTAGCTCCTGCAATTTTAATGATATATACTCTTAATATAGAGAAGTATCTTTATGTTGTGAAGCTGATCACATTTTCACGTGTTTATGTATCAGTGGAAAACATCTTAAGCTCAATGTACATAACAATTGCCATTGGCCAGGTGTCAGTCATGATGACATTAGTTGTCACAGCCAGTTATTATTTCTGTGAATATAAGGTACTTTGAAGAATTTGAAATGGCAATCAATAATAATTTAAAGATAATTTGAATAAAAAGCATGGCTTTTTTCTACTGTTCTGTGAAATCATTCATTGCCACATAAGCAAAATCTCAAAATGTGGGTGACAATTATAAATGTGTTTGGGAAAAAATTGCAAAGACATCATAGAGCAAGTATTTATTTGTTTATTTATTTATCTTAGAAATACTGTACCACCTCTGTGGAAAACAGTTTGACGATTCCTAAAAGGTCTAAAAATTGACCTTCCGTATAATCCCAAAATACCCCTACTGGGAATATACCTGAAAGAACTCAAATCACTCTATGAAAAAGATACCTGTCCATGCATGTTTATTGCAGCATTGTTCACAATAGCAAAAACATGGAAACAACCATGCTGCCCATGAAAAGAGTACTAGATTTAAAAAATGTGACATATACATGATGGAATATTACTCAACCATAAAGAAGGGAAAAATTATCAACTTCACAGCAACTTGGATGGACTTAGATTCTATAATACTGAGTGATATACCACAGAAGTAAAGAACTACCACAGAAGCAAAGAACCGAGTATCACATGTTTTCACTCAAAAGTGGACCTTGAATAATTATCGTAATACTATAAGAAAAGAAAAAGAACTGTCAGCAGTGGGAAATTGCCTAGGGGGTGGGGTGGTGGGGGGTGGGGAGTGGCAGTAGTGGGATTCTGCCGGGGGAGGGGGGCACACCTCATCAACAAGGGTACCTGCATGATGAATATTTGTATACTGAACCTAAAATTGTACCCCACATCTTTAAAATAAAAAAATAAAAGAAATATCATGTACCACCCCTAATAAATATGATTATGGGGGAGAAAAGAAATGCTGTACCACTAGCACTATTGATAGCACAAAAGAGGGTTTACATGGAAAACACAAGCTTTTATGTCTTTGCAAGAAAAATTATTTAGAAGGACTGAATTCTCTGAGGAAAGATAATGTAGAACACATTCACATTTTATCTTCATTAATTTTTTTCCTTTTTTCACAAATACAAGAGAAATCTATATCTAAATGAGTTCTTTCAATAAATAAAAAATTTCAAAAGTTCTTATTGATAAGCAAACACTATGTTATAAGTAATTGTCACTTTTTATTTTGCTTTGTTTGTTTTTTTAACTGTCTTAGCCCAAAATAAAATAAATTGTGTATAGAAAACTGACATTGTTTAAAATTTAATCAAATATGGTTTTCTAAATACTTGCATTTTTCTTTCAAGGAAAAAAGGTATTTCCAATTTATATTGTAAGTACAAGTATAGTAGTAGAAAAATCAGGGAGAAAATAATTCAGAATATGACTACTATCCCTGCAATACAACATGTTTTCAATTATTACATACAAGCTGTAAATTTCAAAATGGGACATCATTTAATGATATTTTATTTTAATATAACTATAAAATGTCTTTTCCTTGTTATATTATTATATTCATCATTGTCAATTTTTCAGGGACTTTGGGAGACTGTATGTTAAAAGTTTTAATTACAGTTATGCTACCAGAAATTTAATTACAGTTAGCCCACTCAATAACCTAGTGTTTTGCTACTAGGCTTGTAAATGTTGTTTTAAAGAATTAATACACTTGAATCTCAGGGTCACAGAAAATATATGATTATTATTACAGTACAATTTGCATGTTAATGTTATACTAATATAACAAAATGAGAGTAAATTTATTGTAATTTATAGATATAATTAAGAACATAATGATATTTGAATTATATAAAATAGTTATACTTTCTGTGTATCCATAAACGTCTAAGTTTTTAACATTTTTAACAATTCTGTTATTTTCACTAACATTTTTAATATAAGCTTTCTGTTACATGTTTAATTCCAACTAATTAATATATAGTTTTAAGTCACTGTAAGAAAAATAACTCTGCATTTTACATAGAACTTTAGTATTTGCCAATAATTTCTACATAGTCATTTATTTTTGGCTTAACTTGAGGAAAGTGTTTATAAAAGATATCATTGTCACTTGGAAGTCAAAGAAAGACCGAATCCCAAAAGACTTTTTAGACTACTGGTTAAATCTGAGAGAATAGTCAGCAACTCTTTTGTTTGAAAATTTTAATTAGTACACAGCTGGCGTGTTCAGAAAAAACATGCGCATTCTAAAATTTTGAAGGATTTTAAAGGGCGAGACCATAATATCAGGTCAAGCTGAAAGTAATTCACGGTCCCTGTTTTTGTTTCTTCAACAGTTTTAGAATTTTCCTTTATTTTTCTTTCTTTTTTCTGTTTTAAGTATTTGGAGAGATTGGTTAGAATTAAGCATTAGGAAGCCTCAAACATAGTAATTTATTCTTTGTTTTCAGCATGCTTATTTCCAGAGTTGGTAAGGAAAAGAGAATAAAGCCAGTGCTCTGTCAATTGACTTGACTCAGCAGATTGTCTTTTCATACTGTTTTCTTTTGTTAAGGATTGAGCATTCTTAAAGTTAAGTAACAAACTAAAAGGAACCAATGAGAAGAAGAAAAAAAAAAAAACTTTCCAGAAGCTAATTTTTTACTGTCAACTCAAATTTCTCTTTGGAAGTGTTAGGCAGTGATCATACGTCCCATGCCTGCTGTTAATTCTTTGCTTCCATGTCTTTTATTTTCCTCTTTGTAACTTTTTCTGCTAATAAATCAAATCAACAGAATAAAAGCAACATGAATTGATTTGATTCCAGGTTCCCCATTTGGTTATTCATTTTAATTCGGCAAATGAGTAGGTAAGGTAGTGAAAAGAAATATCTAATTTTACTGAAAGATGTCTTAAGCAATTGCAATATAAAATGCACATTACAAAGTTAAGGGATATTTGATCCACCATTTTTAATATCAGAACTGTTTGAACATAGCATATAAGAGTTTATATTAGTGCATATGTTAATGTCTCACTAGGAGAAAATATGTACATGAACAAAAACTTCAGTGAATTGGAATTTATGTATTCTAAAATTTTGTTTAAATTTTCAGTATGTGCTAGAATAGAAGTTCTAATGACTGCAAACATGAAGGTAATAAAGTTTATAAGAAGTTAAAAAATTGTCATTTACAATCAAATGTTTTAAAAATATATGTACATACATCACTAAAATGAATGAATGAATGAATATGACAAGATTGCTGGCAATAGGGTCAATATAGAAAAAACTGTCAGTAAAGATTCAAAATCAGATTTATAATGCATCCATTAAATTGTATGAATAGTATAAAATACATTAGAATTTATCTAAACATGCAAACTATACAGACTTCTGGGATAAATTAAAGAAATCATAAATAAATATAATAATATAACATTTGTCTGTTGCAAGAAAACAAAGTTTTGTTTTATTTTTCTTACTTTTTAATTTAATTTTATTTTAATGGCTTTAGGGTATACAAATCATTTGGTTACAAGGATACATGGTATAGTGATGAAGAAGTCTGGGCCTTAAGTGCACCCTTGACCTTAATCTGCACATATTGTACCCAATAGGTGGTTTTTCATTCCAACTATGCTCCTCTTGTGAGCCTTCAATGTTCATTATACCACTGTCTTTGCAGTTCCTTAGTTTAGCTTCCACCTATAACTGAGAATATGAAGTGCTTGGTTTTCCAGCATTATTTGACTTAGGGTAGTTTCCAATATTATTCAAGTTGCTGCAAAAGACATTATTTCATTCCTTTTCATGGATGAATAATATACCAGGATATGTAGATAGACAGATGATAGGGAGATTAGATAGATAGATAGATAGATAGATAGATAGATAGATAGATAGATAGATAGATAGATAGATATAGATAGATAAGGGAGGACCTCTCAAAAAACCAGAATCAGTCTTTTGGAGATGGACTCATTGTAGTATACTTGGAATTTGTTCCTCCAAATCAGTCAGTCAAAGTTGTATCTGGAAGCTTTGAGAAAATTGTCTAATGATTTGTAAAAGAAACGTCGTAAGTTGTGGCAAACAGGTGACTGGGTTTACTACCATGAAAATGCACCTGCCCATACCACACTGTGTTCAACAGTTTTTGACCAAACATGGCTTGATCCCCATATTCCACCCTCCCTATTCCCTTGATCTCACTTTGAGTAACTTTTCTTTGTTGTTTTCCCCTGTGAACAAAGTCCTCAAAGGAAAATATTTTACAAATGTGGAATATATGAAACAAAAAAACAATGGCAGATGCACCAAAAGGCATCAAAGTTGAGGAGCTCAAAAACTATTTTGAGCAGTGGAAAAAGCATCTCAATAGGCATATTGCATCAAATGGAGAGTATATTGAAGGTGACTGAAGTTTAAAAGTGTAAATTAAATACATAATTATAAATAAATTCAATTTGGGGGAATTCCATATTTGTGCTATGATGAATATAGGGGTGCAGGTGTCTTTTTTGTATTACAGTCTCTTTTCCTTTGGGTAGATACCAAGTTGTGGGATTGTTAGATAAAATGGTAGATATACTTCTAGTTCTTTGAGAAATCTCCATACCAATTTCCTTAGAGGTTATACTAGTTTATACTCCCACCAACAGTGTATAAGTATTTCTTTTTTACTGAATCCAGCCAACATTTATTATTTTTTTACTTTTTAATAATGGCCATACTCAGTGGTGTAAAGTGGTATAACCTTGTAGTTTTAATTTACACTACCCTGATGATAATTGATGTTCAACTTTTTTTGCATGTTTGTTAATCATTTATATATTTTCTTTAGAAAGATGTCTTTTCATGTCATTTGCCCACTTTTTAGTGTGGCTATTTGTTGTTTTCTTGCTGACTGGGTTGAGTTATTTGTAGATTTTGGATATTAATTATTTTATGATATATAGTTTGTAAATATCTTCTCCCATTATATGGATACCTATTTGCTCTCTTGATTATTTATCTTGCTATTCAACATTTTTAAAAAATTTAATTAAGCCCCACTTATTTATTTTTGTTTTTATTGCATAAGTTATTTGCCTAGGCCAATGTCCAGAAGAGTTTTTACTGGGGGTTTCTTCTAGAATTTTTATGGTTTCAGGTATGACATTTAATCCATCTTTAGTTAATTTTTATATGTGATAAGACACAGGGATAAAATTTTATATTCTGAATGCAACTATCTAATTCTTCCAGCACCATTTGTTGAATAGAATGTTCTTTATCAACAGAATGTTTTTGTCTGCTTTGCCAAAGAACGATTGGTTGTAGGTATTTGACTGTATTTCTGAACTCTCTATTCTCTTCCACTGGTCCATGTGTCTGCCCTTGTACCCGTATCATGCTTTAGTAACCATGTTTCTGCTACTATAGCCTGGTAGTATAATTTGAAGTCAGGTACTGGATGACTCTAGCTTTGTTCTTTTTGCTTAGGATAGCTTTGGCTATTCTTGCTCTTTTTTGGTTTTGTGTGAATTTTAGAACTTTTAAAAAAATTTTTAAATAATGATGATAGTTTCATAGAGTTTGCATTGAATCTGTAGATTTCTTTGGTTAAAAATATGGTCATTTTTACAATATTTATTCTTCCAATATATGAACTTGGAATGTTTTTCCATTTGTATGTGTGCTCTGAAATTTCTCTCATCAGTGTTTTGTAGCTCTCCTTATAAAGATCTTTCACCTTCTTGATTAAGTATATTTCTATGTATTTTAACTGTTTGACTACTATTATAAACTGAATTGAGTTATTGATTTTATTCTCAACTTCACTGTTATTGACATGTATTAGTGCTACCAATTTGTGTGTGGTTATTTTTATATCTGTGACTTTACTGAATTCATTTATCAAGTCCATGAGTCATTTAGAGGAGTCCTGAAGATTCTCTAGGTATAAGATCACATCATTGGATACATTTTAATTTTCTTATCAATTACTTCCAAAACTTTGTCTCTAAAGGTTCTAGAGTTTTTGATGTCTTTATATGTTGACAGTGAGGCATTTTTTATATATTTTGTTTGTGTTTTACTTTTTTTCATGTTTCAGTTTTTTATTGAATACCAGAAATTGTGTATAAAAGAATAGTAGGGACTGAAATAAATATAGCTTATTCCTACTAATGTACACATACATTTTTTTTCTGGGAAGAAATTTGTCTTAAGTGCAGAGGCAATTTACTCAGTAATTAAACATCATTTGGGGGTGGGAAGGAGTGAGATTACAATAAATTTGATATTTTTACTGACATTAAATTCTGTCTTACATTGCTTGCAGTGGAGTTATGGAGATCCAGAGGGTTTTCTCACTATTTCTTTTTCACTCTCAATTTTCAACAGGGTAAACAGAACTGTACCATGAATAGGTTCTCTTGCATCTAACTTAATAGTAGATTATGATTGCTGGTTTCTTGATAAAAAAACTAATAATGAGGCAGAAGTAGTTCTTGGATTTTACTCCCCAGTATTAATATTAGTCATCTGCCAATGTGAAATAGTCTATGTGCTCTGTATATATTTGAAGGAATTTATCACCCTTTAGAATTTATGTTACTTGTTTCTCTTACAATATCAATTGTCTGATAGGTTCCAGAAAGTTACAATTCTTTAAATTAACTAAATTTTTCTCATTGTTAAGGTTTAAGCAATTTTTCTTGTGTGTGACTTTCGCACCCTCAGTAAATGTAGATTCTCACTAGCATATTCTTAATAATTCAAAAAAAGTTCAAAGCATGCATCATTATCATGGTCACATGTTGACAAATACAAGTATCCTTGTGGAATGTATAGTGATTTTTATTTTATGACAATATATACCTGCCTTACTGGACTCTGAAATTTTAAAATACATTTAATTTGTATAAGCATACAAATATATGAACATAAAAATGTATATAAATTACATAATCATAACTATGTTGTATAATAACATATTTTTCTATTGGTATGTTATTTAATTTAATTCCCATTTTTCATAGATTTATATTTTGTCAGATTGCCAGGATTGGTCAACTATTTTATCATTGTATAATGCCTATTTTTGTGATTTTTAAAAAATCTTATATAATGCTAAAATCTTTTTTGTTTTTATTATAGTTCTTGATGCATAACAATTGTACATATTTATCAGGAACAGTGTGAAGTTTTGGTAGTTGTATACAAAGTGTACTGGTCAAATCATGACAATCAGCATATTTATATCCTCAAACATTTATAAGTTATTTGTGTTGAGAACATTGAAAATCTGCCCTCCTATTGATATAAAAATATATATTAATAATTTGGTATTAATTATAGTCACCTGCAGTGTGATAGCAAACTAGAACTTATTCCTCTTATCTAACTATATATCTTTTTTCTTTTATTCAGTTGGATTCTCACTTTGACACCCAAGCTGGAGTGCAGTGGCACGCTCATGGCATCCCAGTGTCGACCTGCTGGGCTCCGGTGATCCTTCCACCTCAGTCTTCCAAGTAGCCAGAACTACAGGTGCACACTACCACGCCCAGCTAATTTTGAATTTACTGTAGAGATGAGGTCTTACCAAGTTGCCTGTGCTGGTCTCGAACCTGAGGGCTCAGGCAATCCACTTGCCTTGGTCTTCCAAAATGCTGGGATTACAGGCTGAGTCACTGAGCCTGGCCCCATCTATAATTTCATATTCCTTGACCAAACTCTGGATAATCCCCTACTTCCCAATATCTAGTAACGACTATTCAACTCTCTAATTCTATGAGAACAAATTATTTCATTTCCACATATCAGTGAAATTATGCAATATTTGTCTATGTCTGGCCTGTTTTACTTAAAATTTTATTTTCCAGTCTTATCATTGTTACCAGTAAAGATGGGGTTTCATTCTTTTCTATGACTGAATACTATTGAGTAATGTATGTATAACACATTTTCTTTATCCATTCATCTGCAGATGAACATCTATATCTATTCCATATGTTGATTATTGTAAATAGTACTGCAAAATACCTGAGTGCTAATATCTCTTTGGCATACTGATTTTTGTCCCTTTGGATATATACCCAATAGTGGGATTGCTGGATGACATGGGAGTCCTACTTTTAGTTTTTTGAGAAACCTCCATACTGTTCTACATAGTGGCTATACTATTTTGTATTCCCACCAATAGTGAATAAAAGTTCCCCTATCTCTGTATTCTTGCCAACAGTTGTTATTTGTTGACAATTTGATAATATTCATTCTAACTGGGGTAAAATAAAATCTAATTGGGGTTTTGATTTGCATTTCCTTAATGATTAGTGACATTGAGCACTTTTTCATATACTTGTTGGGCATTTATGTGTCTTCTTTTGAGAGTTATCTACACAATTCATTTTCCTATTTTCTTAACAGGTCATGTTCTTTGTTGTTGAGTTATTTGAGTTTTGGGTATATCTTAAAATTAATCCCTGTACCGTGAATACTTTGCAAACATTTTATCTCATTCTGCTGATTTGCTCTCTACTCTATTGATTATTGCAATAATCAATTCATAGGGCTTTTTCTTAAAAATCTTTGCTCAGACTAATGTCTTGAAGCATTCTTACTATGTTTTCTTCTAATAGCTTTGGGTATTACATTTAAGAATTTAATTCATTTTGATTTGAATTTGTATACAGTGAGAAACAATGATGTAGTTTCTTCTTCTGCATATGAATATACAATTCTCCAGTAACATTTATTGGAAAAACTGACTTTTTCTCAGTAAATGTTCTTGATACCTTTGTCAAAAATCAGTGGACTATAAACATATGCATTTGATTCTAGGTTCGCTATTTTGATACATTGGTCTATGTGTCTGTTTGTGTTCCAAGATCATACTTGTTTGGCTACTATGCTTTGTACTATATTTTGAAATCAGATTGTATTATGCTTCCTGTTTTGTTCTTTTTTGCTGTGGTTTGCTTTGACTATTAGAGGTTTTGTGTGTGTGTGTGGTTCTATATGAATTTTAGATTTTCCTTTTATTTTTGTGAAGAATGTTATTGGGTTTATTTTAGGGATTTCACTGAATTTACAGATAAATTTGTGTAATATGATCATTTTAAATTATAAGTATTTCCATCTATAAACATGGGATATCTTTTCATTTTTTTGGTGCCAACTTCAATTTTTTTCATCAGTGTTTTATAGTTTATCTGATAGGACTCTTTCATTGTAAAGGTCTTTCACTTCTCAGGTTAGGAAGATGCTGAGGTATTTCATTTTTTTAGTGGCTATTGTGCATGGGAATGAGTTTTTTATTTGGTGCTTTGCCTGTTTGTTTTTGGTGTATTATTTTGTACCCTGAGACTTTGTTTTGCAAATTTATTTTGTACCCTGAGACTTGGTCAAATACTTTTATCAGTGCAAGGAGGTATTGACAGATTTGGATTTTCTTTTTTTTAATTTCTTTTATTTTAAAGATGTGGGGTACAATTCAGGGTTAGGTATACAAACGTTGATTAAGAAGGTACCCTTGTTGATGAGGTATACCCCTCCCTCCCCTAGCAGTTTTCCACTACTGCCAATCCCTTTCTTATAGTATTATGATAAATGTTCAAGGTCCACTTATGAGTGAGAACATACAGTACTCTTTTCTTTGTTTCTGTGATAGATACTGAGTAAGATCAACTCTAATTCCATCCAAGTTGTTGCGAAGTTCATATGTTTGTCCTTCTTTATGGCTGCATAATATTCCATTGTGTATATGTATCACATTTTTAAAATCCAGTCCAGCTTCGATGGGTAACATGGTTGGTTTCATGTTTTTACTATTGTGAATAGATCTGCAACAAACATATGTGTGCAGGTATCTTTTTTGTAGAATTATTTGAGTTCCTCCAGGTATATTCCCAATAGGAGAATTGCTGTGTCATATGGAAGACCAATTTCTAGCTCATTCAGAAATCACCTCACTATCTTCCAAAGAGGTTGCACTAGTTGGCATTCCTACTAGCAGTGTAGAAGCATTACTTTTTCTCCCCATCCTCGCCAGCATCTGTTGTTGTTTGTTTTATTA
Source organism: Carlito syrichta (assembly GCF_000164805.1). NCBI lineage: Eukaryota > Metazoa > Chordata > Mammalia > Primates > Tarsiidae > Carlito > Carlito syrichta. Next base: position 145,972 of record NW_007252587.1, on the reverse strand, counting down.
ATTATGGCAATTCTTACAGGGGTTAGGTGGTATCTCAATGTGGTTTTGATGTACACCTATGAGGAAACAAACTTGGTAACCTAAATGAAATGGAGGACTTTCTGACATCACATAACCTCCCCAGGTTGAAACAAGAAGACATTGAGATAATAAATAGACCAATAACAACCCAGGAAATTGACTCTGTCATATGAAAACTACCCCCCCCACACACACACGCAAAAAAACCCCTGGACCAGATGACTTTCCAGCAGGAGTCTACAAAATATACAAGGAGGAGCTGTTGCCGATCCTATTGAAAGCATCCCAGGCAATTGAGAAAGATGGAATTCTCCCCAAATTGTTTTACGAAGCTAACATCATACTGATACCCAAACTATGTAAAGATCCAACAAAAAAAGAGAACTACATGCCGATATCCCTTATGAACATAGATGCAAAAATCCTCAACAAGATTCTAGCAAATCGGATCCGAAACCATATCTCAAAAATCATCCACTATGACCAAGTACACTTAATCCCCAGGATGCAGGACTGTTTCAACATTTGCAAGACCATAAATGTCATTAATTACATCAACAGATGTAAAAACAAGAGTCACATGAGTATCTCATTAGATGCAGAAAAAGCTTTTGATAAAATACAGCATCTCTTCTTGATAAAAACCTTCAAACACTTAGGTATAGAAGGAACTTTCCTCAAAATAGTAACTGCTTTCTACAATAAAACCACAGCTAACATATTCCTAAATAGACAGAAATAGAAACATTTCCCCCTGAAAACTGGAACAAGACAAGGCTGCCCATTCTCACCCCTCTTGTTCAACATAGTGTTGTATTTTTGAGGTATAAGATCTTATTAACAGTAAAGAGAGATATCTTAACTTCCTCTTTTCGTATTCTTATACCCCTGATTTTCTTCTCATTTACTTCTTATCTAATTGCTCTAACTAAGACTTACAATACAATGCTGAACAGGAGGAATGAGAGTGGGCAGCCTTGTCTTGTTCCAGTTTTCAGGGGAATTTCTTCCAGTTTCTGTCCTTTTAGCAGTATGCTGACCGTGGGTTTATCATAGATGATGCTTCCTATTTTGAGATATGTTCTTTCTGTGCCTGGGTGAGGGTTTTTATCAAGAAGGAATATTGGTTTTTATCAAAAGCTTTTTCTGCATCTAATGATATAATCATGTGGTTCTGGTTTTTACATCTGTTGATGTATTTAATTACATTTATGGTCATGTGGATGTTGAACAGGTCCAGCATCCTGAGGATGAAGCCTGCTTGGTCACGGTAGATAATTTTTAAGATATGTTGTTGGATTTGATTTTCTAGAACCTTGCAAAGAATTTTGGCATCTATCATCTTTAAGGATATTGAACTGTAGGTCTCTTTTATGTTGGATCCTCACCCAGTTTGGGTATCAGTGTGATGTTCGTTTTGTAAAATGATTTGAGGAAAATTCTATCATTCTCAATTGCTAGGAATACTTTCAGTAAGATTGGTATCATTTCCTCCTTGTATGTTTTGCAGAATTCCACTGGGAAGCCACCTAGTCTAGGTCATTTTTTTGGTAGGTAGTTTTATTTATGATGGGGTCAATTTCCTGGGTTGTTACTGGTCAATATAGTATCTCAATGTCTTCTTGTTTCAACTGCAGGAGATTTTGTGATGTCAGAAAGTCTTCCATATTATTTAGGTTATGAACTTCGTTTCCATACAGGTGTGCATAGTAATCTCTGATAATCTTTTGTATTTCTTGGGGGTCAACTGTGAATTGTTTTCTTTTGCATTTCTGATTTTGTTTATTTGTTCTTTTTCTCTTTTTCTTGATCATTCTGGTTATGGGTCCATGAATCTTGTTTATTTTTTTTTAAAGAAGCAGCTTTTTTGTTTTATTGATTTATATTCTATGCTTTTTTTTCTTCTAAGTCTTGTATTTGGATTTTTTGTTTGGTGATCTGAATTCTTCTGCTAAAGTTAGGGTTTTGTTGCTCTTAGTTTTCTAGTTCCCTTAGGTGATTTGTTAGGATGTTAACTTGTGATCTTTCGATTTTCTTGATGTGTGTTTGTACTAATATAAGTTCCCTTCTTACAATTGATTTCATGCCATCCCAGAGGTTTTGGTAAGATGTTTCATCATTTTCCTTTGTTTCCAGGAAATTTTTTTTTTTTTTTGAGTTGTTGGAGTGTCACTATGTCGCCCAGACTGGAGTGCAGTGGCCACTCCCAGTCACCGCAGCCTCAACCTGCTGGGCTCAGGCGATCCTTCTGTCTCAGCCTTCCAAGTAGCCAGAATTACAGGCATGCGCTACCACGTGCGGCTGATTTTTTGATTTATTGTAGAGATGAGGTCTCGCTGCCCAGGCGGGTCACAAACCCGCGGGCTCAGGTAATCCACTCACCTCAGCCTCCCAAAGGCATGGGATTACAGGCTGAGCCACCGAGCCTGGCTCCAGGAAATTTTTAATTTCTGTTTTAATTTCTGTGCTGACTCGGTAGTCATTCAGCATGATGATGTTTAGTGTTCACATCTTTGTGGGTTTTGGGAAATTTTTGTTGGTGGTGAGATTTATTTTTAGTCCATTGTGGGTCTGAGAAAGTGCATGGCATTATTTTAATCCTATAAGATTTGTTTATGCTTGAATTATGGCTGAAGATGTGATTGATCTTGGAGTACTTTCCATGTGCTTATGAGTAGAATGCATATTTGGTGGTTGTTGAGTGGAGTGTTCTGTAAGTATATATTAAGTCCAGCTGGTCAAGTGTAAAGTTGATGTTATGGGTCTTTTTGTTGATTTTTTTTGCCTCAAGTATCTATCTAGGGTTGTTAGTGATGTATTTATTTCCTAGCTATAATTGTGTTGGAGTCATTTTTTTTTTTTAGCCTACTTGGTAGTTACTTTATAAATGCTAGTGCTACTGTGTTGAGTGCATATATTTTAGGATGGATCTTTCTCGTTGATGGATTGAAATTTATATCATTTTGTAGTGTCCTTCTGTATATTATTGAATTTTTGATAACTTAAATATGGTTTTGTCTGATGTTAAAATTTGTGACTCTTAGCTTCTTTTGTGATCTATTTGTTTGGAAATTTGCTATCCATCTTTTAACTTTGAGTCTGTGTGTGTCCCTTGTGGTGAGATGAGATTCATGGATGTAGCAAATTATTGGGCAATATTTTTTTATCCAGCTTGCCATTTGTTGTCTTTTCAGTGGTGCATTTAGTCCATTCACATTCAGACTGATTTTTGAAATATGACTGTTTATCCCTATCATGAGATTCTTATAAAGTAATTTCTGTGTTTCTTTTAAATTTTGGGTTGATGTATGTGTGTGTTTTCAAGTTTGCAGTTGTAATGTATTCCCTACTGAATATGTGTTCTCCTGTTCTCTTGGGAGAGTGTGGCCATTCTTTTTTTTTTTTTTTCTTTCTGTGCTTAATACCTGTTTAAGAATCTCTGTTTAAGGACCCACCAGATCTTTCATAAGAGCTGGTATGAAAGATTCATAATCTCTTAGGGATGGATGTCTGGGAAGGATTTTAATTATTCATCACTGATGAAGCTGAGCTTGGCAGTGTAGGAAATTCTTGACTGAAATTGTTTATCTTTGAGGACTTTGAATATTGAACTCCAGTCTCTTCTAGCTTTTAGTGCTTCTGCCAATATATCTGCTGCTATTCTGATTGGTTTTCCATGATAGGTAGTCTGACATTTCTGAGTCTTCTTTCTGTTTTTTTTTTTTTTTTTTTTTTGAGTTGGAGTCTCGCTCTGTCACCCTGAGTGGAGTGCAGTGGCCACTCCTGGCCGCCACAGCCTTGACATGCTAGGCTCCAGCGATTCTTCCACCTCAGCCTTCCAAGTAGCCAGAGTTACAGGCATGCGCTACCCATGCCCGGCTGATTTTTTGATTTATTGTAGAGATGAGGTCTTGCTGCCCAGGCGGGTCTTGAACCCGCAGGCTCAGGCAATCCACTCACCTCAGCCTCCCAAAGGCTCAGGATTACACACTGAGCCACCAAGCCCGGTTTCTTTCTGTTTTTTTACAGATTGGGTTATTTGCATGTTTTGGCTTCATGTTCTAAGATTCTTTCTTCTACTTGATTAATTCTATTTTACATGCTTGTCGTTTATTTCCTTGATGAAATTTTTATGGTGTAAGTCTCTGTTACATGTTTTTTCAGTGTTTCATCTTGTCTCTCTTCTGTCTTATTCACTCTTTCGATCCATTCCCTAATTCCTGTTGTATTCTGGGGCCAGTTATTTGTGACTTCTGTTGTTTGGACTCTGAGGTTTGAGTTTTCAGGCATTTTCTCTTTGGTACACTGGAAATTACCTGTGTTCTTCCACTGAATTTTCCTCATTTGTGGCAGATCTCTTTCTTTTCTCTCTAGTTCCATTATTCAGTGGCAGCAGGACAGGCTTTTGATTCTAATGTTTGCTCAGTCCTCTAATCTTTTCTTATCATGGATCTGAATTTGTTCTATTTTGAAAAGAGCCATAGATGGGAAGGTTTGTTGTCCCTTTTAGTTTTGAGAGTCAAATAAGGTGAAAAGTGGAGGACTAGGATTCAGAAACTACTTATAGATCACAATGTTCACTGACTGTGGTATTGGTTACCTGAGACCCACTCCCCACCACCACTCTATATGATGATGCAATGGGTACATGTATGTACCCCCTGAATCCAAGATACAATGACAGCAATGAGGAGAACAGAGAAAATTAGAACAAAATAAGATGGACAAAAATAATTTTTTTAAAAATTCAGAAAAACAAAAGCAGAAACTCAAGCAAAACACCACACACACACACACACTCACAACACACACACACACACAATAGAGAGCAAAAGGAAAAGAAAAAAGAGAGAAAAATGAATTCAAATTGAATCCTCACATAGCATTCACACACACATTAAACTAAAAAAAGAGAACAACAACAACAAAAAACCCCTGAAAGATGAGTACACTATCATTCATGTGCACACATGAACAGAAACCCAAAAAAATGAAAGAAGAAAGAGAAAAAGAAGAAAGAAAAAACAAAAAGAAAAAAATGGTGGGGGGAATGCAGAGCAAACCTTCACATACACATTCATTCACAAAGGAAAAAGAACAAACAAACAACGAAAAAACTGCCCTTTTGTAGCACATTCTTTTATTGTTCCTCTCAACTGCCCACAGATAACCCCCTCTGGTGTCTCCTACAGAGCTGCCACCTCATTCATAATCTTCCCAGTGTCCAGGCTGGAGGAGGAATAGGAGGTTGTGGGGGTAGATGGGGCTTCAGTCTTCCTTTCACACTCTCATCTGGTCAGGGGGATCCCCTCCAGTGAGGAGGTATGTGATTGTCTGTTTGCCACGTACTGGCAGAGGTGCACTCCAGCCAGGTTTTTCCCGGAATAGAGTCCCCTTATTGCAGCTGATGTCCAGGTTCCACCTGGATTATTTCCTAAAAGTTGTGCCCTGGCTGTGTGGGTCTGACATTCAGAGGACTGCTGGAGACCAGAGGGTTGGGTCCGCTCCAGACTCACTACTGATCTCCTTGGAGGTGTTCCTCATCCTTTTTGGGTCACACCCTTTATCTTATGGCTGAATCAGGATAGGAGGTGGGGCTTCTGAGGCTCAACACTTGTTCTGTCTCTCAAGAGTTGTGCTTTCAGGATATTTACTCTGAGTCACAACCAACTCCTGAGTAGTTAATCTGCCAGTCACAATGATTAGATCTGTCACTCCATGGTGAACAAGCCAGAGAACTTTCCTGCTCACTGTTCAAGATAGTCCGCAAGTTGACTGGTTTGTCTTCTGGGCTCCATCAATGTGCTCCCTGTACAGCCCTTGCTGCCACAGCCTGGCCAGGCACTGCAGTGGTGAGGCAGAGCCTGGAGCTGGCACTAATTCTATCAGTTTCTTCCTGGGAAATGTTTCACTGATAAAAAAAAAAATGTCACTCAGTTTCCATGCTTCAGAACGCACTATGGTCAAAGCAGAGCAGCTGCGGCACCAACTGCTTCACAAGAAGAGCCTTGACCACTTGCTCCCAAGCCCCACTCAGTCAACCATTCACATGTCCACTTATTCACAGACACATATGCAAAATTTTCCATACACTCACTCACTCACACTGGGACTCACATAGTCCAACTGGTTCCATTGTTGTCTTCTGCCCCTCAAAATTTTGCATTTTAAAAATATTTACTTACTAATTTTTAAAATAACATTTAAAAAACACTCATTGATAGCTAAATTTCAAAAATGTATAACTAGTGTAATAGTTCATTGTATTTTTAATTATCTAGTTACATATTGCTGAAGTGCTTTTCTCTATTCAGACTAACTTGTAACATAAAACATGATGTGTTTGTTTTTTATTGCTTGACATTTTCTAATTTATAGTAAGTGATAAGTCACAAACCATGTTAAAAATAGAATCAATATTGCAGTCTTTAATAAGATTACAATGATAGACATAACTGTATTTGGCATCGATATTGTGTTTCCTGAATTTGTTAATAAATCTAATCTAAAAGCCAATTAATTACATGATTAACAAAAGAGCATGTTTAAGAGAGAGAGAGAGAGAGAGAGAGAGAGAGAGAGAGAGAGAGAGAGAGAGATGCCAGAACTGTTTTCCAGGAGTAGCAAATGCAAATAATAAATTGGAGAAAGGAAAAGCATAAGTAGGGGTAATTCCAAATTGTATTATCTTCATTAATGCTTTAGAGTTAGATTAATTACATCTCCTAATTCTGTTGAGAGTCTCTTTTTATTCTAATTCAAATATTCATGCTAATTAGATGCTTCTAAAGAATTCTAGACCTAAAGGAGGTAAAGACTGAAAACATACAATGGAATAAGTCAAAATGAAAACTTCCTACTTTTCAATAATTCTTTATGTTGCTATTTTGCTAAACCCTTGACTTTTCTTAATGTAAGTTTTGTATATATATTTGACATGTTGCAAGTTGAGGTTGCCATAAATGCTACAGAGTATAACAATATACTATTGTCTAAAAATGATAGTACAAAGCTTAATTTTTTGGCTAGGCCATTGCACCCACATATTTGTTCAAATACCAAGCTAGATATTTCTCTGTGTTTCTTAGGTGAGATTAAATTAAAATAAGTAGATGTTGAGTAAAGCAAATTAGTCTCCATGATATGGTCGGCCTTGTCCAAACAGTTGAAGGTCTTAAAAAACTGAAATTCTTCTAAGGAGTTCTGTCTCTAGACTATCAGCCTACACCGTCAATTTTGTATACATTGTTTTGTTCACAAATATTTTAGTTCTAATGTGCAAGAACTTGAGAGTAGTGTACTTTCAAATTCTCTTATAGTTGATAATTCTCATCCAACTTTTTAACAAATAAAATTTGAGTAAAATCCTAATTGAATTAAATAAAAGTCAGAGCTTAAAGGCCAATGTGCAATTCACTGAGGTGTTGTAGAATATGTGCACAGACAGATCACAATGCATACTGAATCTCTAGGCCCCTTCAATCATTACTGACTTCATCTGGATATAGAAAATGAGTAAAAAATTACATTTTTTTTGTGTAGGGTCACTGAGTTTTTTTGTTTGTCTAGGACTGTAGCAAATTCTGAATGTTTAATTTGATGATACTAGTTTAAAATACTGAAGTTTAAATGACCTCTTTATTTCAGAGAACAGAAGGATCTCATAGTGACAGACATCTACTAATAAGAATTAATAGAAATAGAGTTAATGTAGCTACCAAAGAACCAGTAGAGGCAGGGTGGTTAGAATAGTCTGGACTAAAAATATTTGGTGACTCTTAATTGATTATGAAGTCTCTAGTATCAAAACTTATGAATGCCAATTAATTTTCAGTTTGACTCATATAACCTCAAATCTCTAAGTTTATGAAACATATGTTGAGTCACCACAATATATCTATGACTCCTAAGCCAATTCCCAGACCTATGTAAATCAAAGTACCTAAAATTAATTGAAAAACTGACAGAATTGACATGCCCAGAGAAAAAACACACAATAGTACTACAAGTAAATATTTAGGTTGTACATATAAAACCTGGACACATCAATGTCACTGGGTATGGGAAAAATACTAATACACTGAGAAAAGATTAGACCTAAATTTAAGCTATTATAAATTCTTGTGAACAAAAGACAAATTTTAATTTGTAAGTAAGTTTCTAAACTTATGGGAATTAGGTGATAATTACAATTTTGACCAATATGATGGAATGTTCAAGTAAATGGCATATACACTCATTTAAATTTATCAAGATTTTATAAAATTTACTCTATATTTTGTGAAATGTATTTTGAAAAAAGAGCCAAAGGGCATCCTACAGAGCCTTATCATCATAACTAAAACAAAAACAAATGAAGACAAATAAACACCACCACCACCACCACCCACACACACAATCCTACAAATACCGTATTCTTGGTGGAACAGAGACTTGCCTATATTGAAAATTTAAAAGACATAAAAGTGATGGTTGCTAACACATTCTCACTTAATTGGCTCAACAGACAGATGCGGCTTGAAGAATGACTATAAAAAAAAACAATCAGTTTATTGGGTGGTGGATCTAGTTACATTTGCTGTCCAGGTGTGATCTCCCTACTTGAGAATTTAATAAAGTTATTTTATCTTGTATATCTATTGATTGAATCAGTTTTTTTTTCATTTCCTATAATAAAAACTACTAATAAGAGAAGGGAATTCTTTTAAACAGCAGTGACAAAAGTTCATATTTTAGTATACTGTAAAGGAATGCATCACCACTTTATTGCATTCTAAAATTGAGTCTCCAGGAAACATAACTACTCATCATTTCAGATAATATTAATCTTTCTGAAATGTTGATGATATCATCCCTCTAAAACTAGGAGATCAAATATCCAGTTATTTTATATTTAGAGAACTATGGTTAAAACAAATGTCATAAAAAAGAGAGATTCTTCTAGGGATAAATTATCTATCAGATCTTTAAAATTCCTAGTGATCAAGAAAGTTGAAATATTACCTCTTAAATGAAGAACAAAATGTTATATCTTATCACTCTTGGCTCTGACAGCACTAAGCTTTAGTGGTACTATTAAATTTTTAAGAAAAATATATCTTATTTAGATCTACTACTTTAACTCATTTTTTGAGTAACTAAAGCATTTTCCAGCTCTGAATGCATTCAAAAGATGAGAATGAATTCCAGCTTTTCCCACAGTGGTGGAAACATTTGACTAAATGAACATTATAGTTATGGATACACAACTGACTCAGTGTCTAAGGCAAATTCTGATACAGCAATGATCTGTAAAATTGTGGCAACCCACATAATTGTAAACCAAGCTTTTTTCTTCAGACAAATATATATTTTGTTGTTGATTTTTAGCACCTGGCTTTCTGCTGATCTCTTTGAAATGTGAAGCATAAGTAAACATTACATTCATGTTGCCAATTCCAAACTTAGTTCTAACTCACCAAGACAGCTAAAAGTATGCAAAAAAAAAAAAAAAAAAAAAAGACTGAGCCCAAGCATATACTAAAGATATATATATGTTGCATAAGCAGGTTCTTTACTGTCTTACTTTGCTTCTGGTGGACCTCAACATGATGGGAATTATTTTTAACTAGTTGACTAAGGGAAAACAACAATTCTAGTTTGATAAGCAAAGAGTTCCATTTAATTTATTCTCATAAACCAGAGATGGCCTACTTCAAATTTATAATCCAGTTTATTAGAATCTCAAAAGAGCATCAAAGATGACAAATACATTCGGTAATCTTACCTTTAAGTAGTACAAATTATTGTCTTTGGTTTGAAATATAAGCTTACCAAATAAAAAGAGCAAATATATTAATAGCAATGACTGAATGTTTGATCTGTGGAGGGGTTGTTGATTTTGAAGGTCGAGGACATCTAGGAATATTTATTTGTTTCAGAGATCCCAGTTTCACTTCCATTTCCTTTTCCAACCTACAGATAGTTTCCACCACATTATTGTTCAAAAGTATCATGACCACTTTATTCACATTTATAAATGTGTTTCTTTTTGGTCTTTGACTTTGGTAGGGGATAAGTGAATAAGTTTTATATGATAAATTCACTATACATTTCTGATTTCCATCCCTCTCTCTCTCTTTATTTCAACTTTACTTTTAATGTCACCTTCGAGTTTATGTTTACATCAACCAACCAAGCAAAATGTTAGTTTTTTTCCAGGCACTTGGGCTAACACTTGGGAACTAGAAACTTTATTTTAAGACATGTTGCCATAATTGTTCCACAGGCTTATTATTGCAAACTTAAATTAGAAAACAAGCCGGGCTCGGTGGCTCAGCCTGTAATCCTGCGTCTTTGGGAGACTGAGGTGAGTGGTTTGCCCGAGCCCGCAGGTTCGAGACCCACCTGGGCAGCAAGATCTCATCTCTGCAATAAATAAATAAAAAAAAATCAGTTGGGCGTGGTAGCGCATGCCTGTAATTCTGGCTACTTGGAAGGCTGAGGCGGAAGGATTGCCAGAGCCCAGCAGGTCAAGGCTGCGGTGGCCGGGAGTGGCCACTGCACTCCAGTCTGGATGACAGAGTGAGACTCCAACTCAAAAAGAAAAAAAGAAAACAAGAAAAATTAAACTAAATTATGCTAATGGTCATGTCACAAATTTAGACAAATATTCAGCAAATTAACTCCCAGGGAAAGAGAAAAATGGAAACAATATTTACAAGATTGACAATTTTAAAATTTGGAAATAATAAGTAATAGAAAAAAATCCATAAATACCAGAAATTATTTTTAAACTGTTAATAAAATTGGAATTGAAGTTAAAATGGGAAAAGAAACTGAAAAAAAACAATGATTAAAACTGTAACTTCAGGAATAACAAGGTTTAGTCCTTCCTACTTTATTGATATTAAAAAAAATTTAAAATACTATACTCTACTGTAAATAATGTGAAGCCAATTGATTAAATAAATTTAGAAAATGGAAAAATCCATGAAAAAGACAAAACCAACACATACACACATATATGTGTGGGATAATCTCAGGCCCAAATTGAGTAATGAATTGACTCAAATGTTAAAAAAAAAAACAACAAAAAACGAAGACATGCACCTTAACTTTATGAAAACAGAACAACTTTACTAAAATCAAGTACTATAAATAAAAGCCAAGTCTGAAAAAAGTGAGTCATTTTGATTTATAGTTTAAGCTCTGTCAGAAAAATTATGCAAAAATTCTAAACAAAATTAGTTACATAATCTTAGTTATATTTTAGATAGTCAAGACTGCCATTCAAAAATCAATTTATATTAACCTACCCACATTAAAAGAAGAAATGAGAAAAAGTCACAGGTTCCAATATAATTATATATATGTATATATGCATAATACAAGCTTACAATTATTTTATGAATAAAATGTAGCAAAATACTAAAAGAAAAAGCATTTTTAAACTATTAACTTATATCAACATTAATCTAAATTAAGCATCATATTAACAGTGAAATATCAATAGTTAATAATATCAAAATCTAAAGAGTATTGTAATAGGAGGAGGTCATTTCAGACATTGAAAAAAATTAATCAATTGTCTATATAAAAACATCTTTAACTATTAGGACTACATGTTAAAAGTAGGAGTCTAGTTTTGTGCTACCAAAAATAGTGTTACTATGAACATTACCATAGATTTTGTCAGACACAGCAAAAAATTAAAATATATTAAGATTTTAATAAATGAACTATCATTAGTTGTCAAGCATTTTGCTTAACTGGGAAAATCTAAATTTCAAGAATTAACAAAATATTGTTAGCTAAGTTTAGAAAGTACAACTCAAAATTTTGCAAAGATAAATTATATACATTATATCAGCAAAAAAAGAGATGATGATTAACTTTAAAATATGCTCTCCATAATAGTACATAAAATACTTTTATAAAAAACAGAATCAAATATTTTAAAAAATTTAAAATAACTCAAAAACCTCAAAACAATAATGTATCAAGTTTATAAAATTAACGATTATAATTGAAAATGATGTCAATTCTTCTTAAGTTTATAAAAAATTGGTTTAGCTTTATTAACAATACCAGCAGGTATATGGGTGTGTACATATGAATTCACAATCTAAACTATATATCAAATTGCAAGCATCCAATTATAACCTGGACATCCTCGAGTAAAAAGACAAATTTTACAAATTAAAATAACAGATATTAACAATTTATCAAAAAGACATTCTATATAAGACAGTGATGTACTGGCACAAGAATGGATCATTGAACTAATGAGACTAAATATAGAGGTCAGCACACTTAAGGTGACACTTCAGGGCACAGAGAAAAACATGTCTTTAAAAACTTGTAGTGAGAAATTGGATTACCATATACAAATATTGAATTTTGATTTCTTTCCTATAGCACACAAAAATAAATTCTGAATAGGTGTACATTTAAATAGAATGATGTAAGTAAATACTATGGAAGATACTATATAATTTATTCACATCTAAGATGGGTAAGTATTTCTTTAAAATAACTCTAACAATTCTTGCTGTGAAGAAAGATAAGCAACTTCAATTTTATTAAAAATCATAAGAGCTTTGATATATCAAAAGACATAAAAAATAAGTACAAACTACAAATGTAAGAGAAAAAATATAATCTTTGACAAAAACTGATACCCAGAATTATGGGTCTTATAAATCAAAAGAAAAAGACAGCAACACAATAAAATTATAATATTGATATTAATAAAAACATAAAAATGAAGCTTAAGTAGGCATACCACAAAAGTGGAAATTCATATAGTAAATATACAATTGTAAAGGGTGCCCATAAATATTAGTGATCAGAGAAATGTACATTAAGAGGCCAGGCATGGCGGCTCAAGTCTGTAATTCCAGCACTTTGGGAGGCCTAGAGGAGTGGATAGATTGAGCCCGCAGGTTTGAGACCAGCCCGGGCAACTCAGGGAGATCTCTCCTCTACAATAAATAAAAAATTAGTCAGGTGTGGTAACACACCTGTAGTTCTGGCTACATGAAAGGCTGAGTCAGAAGGATCACTGGAATCCAGCAGGTGGACACTGGGGTGACTGTGAGTGTGCCACTGCAATCCAGGCTGGGCAACTGAGTGAGACTCCAACTCAAAAAAACAACAAAAAAATTAGCTGGGTGTGGTAGTGCTGCACGCCTGCAGTTCCAGCTGATTGGAAGGCTAAAGCACAAGGATTGCCTGAGTCCAGCAGGTCTAGGCTGTAGTTGAACATGCCATGGCATGCCAACCCAGGCAACAGAGTGAGACTCTGACTCAGGGAGGGAAAAAAAGAAAAGAAATATACATTAAAACCACAATGCAATACTGGAAATTACTTGTACTAAAATATACCTATGTTAAAGAAGAAAATATCAAAGAGAGAGAGGAATAGAGAGAGAGAGAGATACAGAGAGAAAGAGAGAGAGAGAAAAATGAGAGGGAGGGAAAGGACAAAAAGAGAAAGGGGGAAAAAAGACAAAAGAATGAACAATGCCAAGTGATGACTAGAAATCAACTCAAAGTTTCATACTTAAGTATTGAGATAATAAATCCTCTTCATTATCTTTGAAAATTAGCTGTATTGGGGATTGTCTGATGAAACTCTAATTACATAAACTCTATGACCTAGCAATTGCAATTCTAAATAAATTTTCCCCAAATATGTAAATATATGTCATTTAAAAATCTATGATACGGGACTCCTGAAGATAGTGACGGCATAGGTGGATCCATGAGACTCTCTGAATGTGAGTTGCCAAAAACACTCGTACTTTTCTCCCTGCAGTCCCCTGCCCATTGCCAGCCACACTGGTATGAGGCTGGGGGACTTTTGGTCCCACGCAGGGCCAGATATTGTGGCCTGGCTGCCACTGCTCCACTATATATGTGATTCCCACCAGCTGGGGAATCCCGAATTCCAGATCTCTGTTCCCTCCCTGGCTATATCGTCACAACCAGCACCCAGCACCAAGCTGCCAGTCACCCAGGGAGGCTCTGGGCGCCTGCCCCTCAGAGATACCAGACCCATTTCTGGCTGAAGTGCCCTGTGAGGGACCCAGGGCCACCACCTGCCCTTTGGAGCTTTGGAGATCTGGAGCCCCGGGCCCACCCTGGCTGAGGCACTCAGCGTGCCACCTCAAGCCTGTGTAAGGGAGCAGAACCCCAAGCTTGCGTAAGGTGCTTATCGGAGGCTCCCAGCACCAGAGGAGGGAGCATCCGAACCTCTCCTCCACCCCAGCCTGCTGGTGGCACCCCGGATTTAGTGCCCAGCTGTGTAGCTGGTCCCACCTAGAGATCCACATGAGCATCTCTAAAAGTGAAAGTAAAACTACCACCTCTGCCATTTTCAAGGCAGACTTGCATTGCTCCACCCACCTATCGGAGCCTTCACCTGGGTTCCCATGGTGACATCATTAAACAGGAGACAAAGCCCCTCCCCTAAGCTGAACAGACTGAGACATCTAAGAGTTACAGACCTCCAAGGCAACAGGCTAGCTGCCTGCAACAAAAACAGAGGGGAGAGGTGGGAGATCAGGGACTTTAGCCCTACAGACGAGAGAAAAATTCACACAAATGAAGAAAAACCAAAAGAAGAATATGGGTTTCTCCCAGACTCCTGGGAGCACAGACACTGAGAAAATTGAATTCGGAATGCAAACAATGAAGAGCCCCCAGAATGACTGGTCTCAAAATACAAATCTAGACATCAAGACATTAATGGAGAAATAAAAAGAATTGAGGAGACTCAAGAAGAAACTAGAAAGGAGCTGATATCTGAGATAACAGTAATAAAGAATACTATGAATGAAATAAATAACAAACTGATAAGCATGGAAAGCAGAATTACCCAAGCAGAAGAAAGAATCTCAGAGCTTGAGGACCAAAATATAGAACTAACCCAAACTCTCAAAAACACAGAAAACAAGCTCAAAAAGGCAGGAAAAAACCTTCACATGATGAGCAATTACCTCAAGAGGCCTAACCTAAGAGTAATTGTTCTTCCTGAGGCAGAAAGAGAGACAGAGACCACACTGGAACAAACCTTCCATGAGATTACTCAAGAAAACTTCCCTTATCTAATCAATGATGTAAAAACTCAAACACAAGAGATTCAGAGAACTCCTGCAAGACAACAAAAGAGAAAAACAACTCCTAGACACATAATAACTTGTCTAAACAAAGTAGGCATAAAAGAAAAAATCCTAAAGGCAGCAAGAGAAAAAGGTCAGATCACCCACCATGCAAAACCAATTAGAATAGCAGCAGATTTATCTACAGAAACCCTGCAGGCTAGGAGAGCTTGGAGCCCTATCTTCAAAGTCTTAAAGATAAACAATTTCAACCAAGAATAACCTACCCAGCCAGATTAAGCTTCATCAGTGAGGGAGAATTAAAATCTTTCCCAGATATTCAATCCCTAAGAACTTACGCTGCCACCAAACCACCTCTACATGAAAAACTTAAAGTACTAAACACAGAAGAAAAGAGGAAAAAAAGAGCAACGTTCTTCACAGGAGTACAGGAAAAAGAATAAAATACACATGAACCAACCCCCCAAACTAAAGAAAGACAATAAACCAAATGAAAGAACAACTCTATAAGAACTCTATGATAGGGACGAACTCTCACATTTCAATAATTAGCCTGAATGTGAATGGACTAACACACCACTGAAAGACATAGAAT
>NW_007252587.1:118391-130229 GCF_000164805.1 Carlito syrichta | reverse complement strand
TAACAAACTGATAAGCATGGAAAGCAGAATTACCCAAGCAGAAGAAAGAATCTCAGAGCTTGAGGATCAAAATATAGAACTAACCCAAACTCTTAAAAATACAGAAAATAAGCTCCAAAAGACAGAACAAAACCTTCAAGAGGTGAGCGATAACTTCAAGAGACCAAACCTAAGAGTAATTGGCATTCCTGAAGCAGAAAGAGAGACAGAGGCCACACTGGAACAAACTCCATGAGATCATTCAAGAAAATTTTCCTTATCTAATCAGTGATGCAAAAAATTCAAACACAAGAGATTCAGAGAACCCCTGAAAGACAACAAATGAGAAGACCAACTCCTGGACACATAATAATTCACCTAAACAAAGCAGGCATAAAAGAAAAAATCCTAAAGGCAGTGATAGAAAAAGGTCAGATCACCTATCATGGAAGACCAATCAGAATAGCAGCAGATTTATCTATAGGTACCCTGCAGGCTAGGAGAGCTTGGAGCCTTATTTCAAAGTGCTAAAAGATAAACAATTTCAACCAAGAATAACCTACCCAGCCAAGCTAAGCTTCATCAGTGGGGAAGAATTAAAATCTTTCCCACACATCCAATCCCTAAGAACTTATGCTGCCACCAAATCACCTCTACATGAAACACTTAAGAAAGTACCAAACACAGAAGAAAGGGAAAAAAGAACAACATTCTTCACAAGAGTGCAGGGAAAAGAATAAAATATACATGAACCAACCTCAAAACCAAAAGAAAGAAAAAAAAAAAAAAAACCCAAGTGGAAGAGCAACAATTCCATAATAACTCTATGATAGGGATGAACTCTCACATTTCACTAATTAGCCTGAATGTGAATGGACTAAAAGCACCACTGAAAAGACAAGGAATGACAAAATGGATAAAATATAACCAGGCAACAATATACTGCCCTCAAGAGACCCATCTCACTAGAAAGGACATGCACAGACTAAAAGTAAGAGAATGGGAAACAAATTTTCAGGCAAATGGAACACAAAAGAAAAAAGAAGTCGTGATCCTAATTTCAGACAAAATATCATTTAAGCTATCAAAAATTTTAAAAGATACAAAGGGCTACTACATAATGATAGAAGATTCACTCCATCAACAAGAAATATCTATCCTTAACATATATGCAGCTAACATAAGTACACCAATTTTTATAAAGCAACTCCTAGGAAAACTAAAGAAAGATATTGACTCTAACACCATCATAACTGGGGACTTTAATACGCCACTCACAACCCTCGACCGATCATTGGGACAAAAATCAGCAATGAGATCTGGAACCTCAATGTGATTCTG
The DNA here is from genome assembly GCF_000164805.1 of Carlito syrichta. Taxonomy (NCBI): domain Eukaryota; kingdom Metazoa; phylum Chordata; class Mammalia; order Primates; family Tarsiidae; genus Carlito; species Carlito syrichta. The sequence continues at coordinate 128,909 of NW_007252587.1, read as the reverse complement.
GACCAAATGGACTTAATTGATACCTACAGAATACTCCATCCAAAGACCAGAGAATACACATTCTACTCATCACTACATGGAACATATTCCAAGATCAACCACATAATTGGCCATAAATCAAGCATAAGCAAATTTAAAAGGACTGAAATTCTACCATGAACCTTCTCAGACCACAGTGGAATAAAAATAAACATTAACTCCAACAAGGTCCCCCCAAAACCCACAAAGACATGGTCACTAAACAGCATGATACTAAACAACTCCTGGATCAATTATGAAATCAAAACAGAGATCAAAAGATACCTGGAAACAAATGAAAATGAAGAAACATGTTACCAAAATCTCTGGGACACCTTAAAAGCTGTAGTAAGAGGGGAATTTATATCCCTACAAACACACATGAAGAAAATGGAAGGAGCACAAATTAATAGCCTAACAAGCCACCGAAGGAAGCTGGAAAAGCAAGACCACAAAAACCCTAATTTCAGAAGAAGAATTCAGATCAACAAAATAAAAGCCCAAATCCAGGACATAGAAGACAAAAAGATAATACAAAAAAAATCAATGAAATAAAAAACTGGTTCTTCGAAAGGATAAACAAGATCAATGGTCCCCTAGCTAGACTGAACAAGAAAAAGAAAGAAAAAACCCAAATAAGCACAATCAGAAACACAAAAGATGAAGTCACATATGACCCTGAAGAAATGCAAAAGATCATCAGAGACTACTATGTACACTTGTATGGAAACAAACTTGAAAACCTCAAGGAAATGGAGGACTTTCTGTCATCACACAACCTGCCTAGGTTGAAACAAGAAGAAATTGAGACCCTAAATAAACCAATAACAATCAAGGAAATTATGTAATAAGAAAACTACCTACAAAAAAAAGCCCTGGACCATTCCAGCAGAATTTTACAAGACATTTAAGGAGGAACTGATTCCAATCCTACTGAAGCTATTTCAGGTGATTGAGAAGATGGAACCCTCCCTAAATCGTTTTATGAAGCTAACGTCACATTGATATCCAAGCCAGGTAAAGATCCAACAAAAAAAGAGAACTACAGGCCAATATCTTTGATGAACATAGATGCTAAAATCTCAACAAGATCCTAGCAAACCGGATTCAACAACGCATCTCAAAAATCATCCATTATGACCAAGTAGGCTTCATCCGTGGGATGCAAGTCTGGTTCAACATTCGTAAAACAATAAATGTAATTAAATACATCAACAGATGTCAAAACAAAAACCACATGATTATATCATTAGATGCAGAAAAAGCTTTTGATAAAATCCAGCACCCCTTCTTGATATAAACCCTCGAACATCTAGGCATACAGGGAACATACCTCAAAGTAGTAAAAGCCATCTACGAGAAACCCACAGCCAGCATACTCCTAAATGGACAAAAATTGGAACCATTTCCCCTGAAAACTGACACAAGACAAGAATGCCCACTCTCACCCCTCCTGTTCAATATAGTATTGGAAGTCCTGGCTAGGGCAATCAGAGAAGAGAAGGCAATCAGGGGTATCCAAATAGGAAAAGAGGAAGTCAAATTATCTCTCTTTGCAGATGACATGATCGTGTACCTTGATATAAAATAAATGTGTAAAAGACAATCACATTTCATTACACCAATAATAAACAAACAGAAACTCAAATGGGAAGCATAATTCCATTCACAATAGCCAGACGAAAAATGAAATACCTTGGCATCTTCCTAACCAGAGATGTGAAAGACCTTTACAATGAAAACTACAAAACTCTGCTCAAAGAAATCAAAGATGACACAAACAAGTAGAAAAATATCCCATGCTCATGGATTGAAAGAATTAACATTGTGAAGATGTCCATCTTACCTAAGGCAATCGACAGATTCAATGCAATACCTATCAAATTACCAGCAACCTTCTTCTCAGACCTAGAAAAAACAACTCAGGAATTCATATGGAAACACAAACCACCAAGAATAGCCAGAACAATACTCAGCAAAAAAGAAAAAAAAAACAAAAACAAAGCAGCTGGTATCACATTACCAGACTTCAAACTTTACTATAAAGCTACAATCATCAAAACAGCTTGGTATTGGTATAGAAATAGGCACATAGATCAATGGAACAGAATTGAGATTCCAAAAGCAAAACCTCAATTTCTCAACCAACTCATCTTCGACAAACCCTCCACCACCTATCCCTGGGGAGAGGAGAACCTATTCAGTAAATGGTGCTGGGAAAACTGGCTGACCACATGCAGAAGATTGAAACAGGACCCCTATCTATCCCCATACACAAAAATTAACTCCAAATGGATCAGAGACCTAAATATAAAACCTCAAACCATAAGAACCTTAAAAAATGAAGGATATACCCTCATGGAAATCGGAACTGCCATCCAATTCCTGAACAAAACTCGAAACCCACAGGCCATACGGGATAAGATAGACAAGTGGGACCTCATTCTTCTGCAAAGCCAAAGAAACCATCAAGAGAGCAGGAAGACATCCTACAGACTGGGTAAAAGTATTTGCTAACTCCAGGTCTGACAAAGGCTTAACATCTTGGATCTACAAGGAACTCAAATGTGATGAAAAGAAAAAAACAAACAACCCCATTATCAAATGGGCAAAATATATGAATAGACACTTCACAAAGGAAGATATCTGAGCAGCCAACAAACACATGAAGAAATGCTCAACCTCAGTAATCATCAGGGAGATGCAATACAAAACCACACTGAGATACCACCTAACTGTAGTCAGAATGGCAATTATCAATAACTCAAAAAATAATAGTTGTTGGAAAGGGTGTGGCGAAAAGGGACCACTCCTACACTGCTGGTGGGAGTGTAAACTAGTGCAACCTCTGTGGAAAGCAGTGTGGCGATTCCTAAAAGCTCTAAACATCAACCTCCCATATGACCCTGCAATCCCCCTACTGGGAATATACCCTGAAGAACTCAAATCACTCTATAAAAAAGATACCTGCACATGAATGTTTATCACAGTATTGTTCACAATTGCAAGAACCTGGAACCAAGTATGATGTCCATCAAAAGAGAACTGGATTTAAAAAATGTGGTACTTATACATGATAGAATACTATGAAGCCATAAAAAAGAACAAAATCATGAATTTCGCAGCAATCTGGATGGAACTAGAGTCTATAATACTGAGTGACTTCTCACTGAAACAAAGATCTGAGTATCACATGTTCTCACTCATATAGTGGACCTTGATCATCCAATACACTATCATAAGAAAATGACTGACAGTGGTGGGAAACCATGGTTGGGGGATGGGACTAATGGTAGTAAACATCTGTCTGGGGACGGGGAGACACCTGTTATCAACAAGGGGGCCTAAATGAAGCATATTTGTATACCTAACCCTTAACTGTACCCTAAAATATCAAAATAAAAAATATTGATAAAAAAATCTATGATAATGTTCATAGTAATATTATTTTTGGTAGCACAAAACTAGGTTTTTACTTTTAACATGTTGTCTTTATATTTAAAATTGATCTTATATAGACTATTTATTTTTTAATGACCATTATTACTTTTTTTTTTTTCCTCAGCCCCACTACCTCCTCTTTTCTTAGTCTCCAGTTCAAATTATCATGCTATGCCTTCAAATATCCTGATGGTATTTGGGGAAAATTTCTGCTCCTTGCTATACCTAAAATGTTGGTTCTATGCTGCTCATTCTCTTTTGAATAATCAGCTTTTGTTTTCTTGTTTTCAAGAACATTGGGCTTTTTGGGGTTGTCAGCGAAGTCATGCCAGTGAGATTTGAGGATTTTAGACAACATAGACTATAATCTTTAGTGTACTTCTATTATGAATAAGTAAGACTTCCGGTGTCTCCACTGAGTGACTTAGGTGATCACTGGACACGGTCATTTTGCTGCAGCATAGCTGATTTATCTCCTTGCCCTGTGTGACTAATGGAGGCCTTTAACTTTTATTTTTCTTTCTGGCATTTTAGAATCACTCACCATATTTTCATAGTTTCATACTTAACAAATATCAATTAGTGCACTATGGATATTTCTGGATTTTTTTTTTTTTTGGTAGCTTCCTCCTTTACAAAACTCAGCTCGATAAGGTCAGCTGCTTCCTCTGATTTTGAGTTTCTGCCTTTTCATCTGAAGAAGACTCTTGGACTCTAACAGTCCCTCATACTTTATTTCATGATAAAGAAATTGAACACAGGCAAAAAATCTGAGTCAATCTCGAAGATAACTCATTGCTTCATAATAAAAGTATTATCATTTTTATTGTGTAGAGACTGAAATATTTGTTCATATCTTTTGCCCAGTTATTTTGTCTGTTTGTTTTATAGTTTTTGTAGCTTTCCAAGGGCATAGGATAAGTCTTATTTTTGTTTATTCATCATAATAAAAATGAATAAATAGCATTTTAACTTAAAAATGTACATACTTATAATGAGAATAAAAATGTGTGGCTTAATAATATTTTATAAATACAAGTGGATTAATTCATTATTCTCATCATAAATATTAGTAATTCTCCTGACAGTTGGCATGACAGAATTCTGGCAGTTAACAAATTACCGGGAAACTGATGACATTGATATTTGTTTTATTTATTTCCTTGTGGATTTTATTGAAAGTAGCAACAGATCTATAAGTAACTTGGCAACAAATAATTTTTTAATGAGATATCACCAAGAGTTTGATGTGATTTTCCTATGAAGTGAAACTGTATTATTTTCCACTAGACATTATATGACTAGATGTATATATAATGATTTTAATAAGGTCAAGAAAATAAACTTCATTAAATTAATAGAGTAATTATTAATTAAGATTATCCATGCTAATTCATAAATTTTTTGCACGAGTCAAAATAGACTATTATGTGGAATTTTTATATCAGAATAACCCAGAACAGTACAGAGATAAGCAAACTTCTTACATATTATTTTTGTTAAAATGTTAGTTTACTCCCTAATAACATATGCAAGGTTATTACTTAAGCTCATATATAATTACAACTGATTTTATTTTGTGCAGCATGATAGTAAACATACAAAAAACTTAGTCTGAAATAATTATACTATTTTATAATAATGTTTTTGACAAGTGAATACTATAGAAATTTGTTAAGTCTTTCAGTTCTACTACCCAGGACAAATTTAATCATCTCATTTTAAAATAATTAATTAAAATGACAAGCTCTACTTTTGAGTATCTAGTAGTAATTTTTAAATTATTTTTCTACAAATATTTATTTGGGTACTGAAGTTTACAAAACCTTAACTTGACATAGACATATGGTAACTTTTATGCCATTGAAACCCAAATGTGGGTTAAATCTTTGATAAGAAATAGCCAGAAGATATAGAAAAGTAATTCCTTAGGATGTAATAGAGAAGGACAGTCAATAGAACAAAGTCAAAAAGTTATTTTACCTCTAGGACTTTCTTGCTACATATTAAACTAATTTGTTTTTAAATCTTGAAAATTCTAATTACTTCATGTAAAGAGCAGAAAAGAGTGATAGAGATGTACATAATTTACCTATGAAGTAAGTCATAATTGTAAAAATAATTTTTAAAGTATGAAAATCATGTTCTCCTACAAATATAATAAATTGTAAATTACTTTAAAATTGAATTGCAAATATTATTTTTTTACTTTATTATGCTATAAAGATATGGGGTACAAATCAGGAATAGGTACATAAGTAGTCTGTGTGTGGATGAAGTTTGGGCCTCCAACTGGTCCTCACTTCCCCTGGTTTAGCATCAGGTACTCTTAGTGATGTTATGTGTCCCCCTCCATCCCCTGGGGTGTCCCACTACTGCAGATCCCTCCCTTGTAGTATCATAATAAATGTTTAGGACACACTTATGAGTGAGTACACATGGTATTCAGTTCTTTGTTTCTGTGATAGATCACTGAGCATGTTGTACTCCAAATCCATCCAGATCACTGTGAAGTCCATAATTTTGTCCTTCTATATGACTGTGTAATTCTCCATCATGTATATGTACCATATTTTATTTATCCAGTCCATTTGAAAAGAGTAGCAGGATTGGTTCCATATTTTTGCTACTATGAACAGTGCAGCAAACATATATGCACAGGTATCATTTTTGTAGAATGACTTGTGTTCCTCCAGGTATATTCCCAGAAGGGTGGATTGCTGGGTTATATGAAAGGTCAATTTCTAGTTCTTTAAAAAATTGTCACACTATTTTCCATAGAGGTTGAAATCGTTTATCACTCCAACCAACAGTGTAGACGTGTTCCCTTTTCTCCACACCCTTGCCAACATGTGTTATTTTATGATTTATTAGTGATGGCCATCCTTACTGGAGCTAGGTGGTGTCTCAATGTGGTTTTTAGTTGCATTTTTCAGATAATTAGAGAGACTGAGCATTTTTTTTCATGTATCGCTTGACTGTCCATGTGTCTTCCTTTGATAAATGCTTATTTATATCTTTTGCCCACCTTAATAGGGCTATTTTTATTTTTTTCTTTCTGCTCATTTGAGTTCTTTGTAGATCCTGGTTGTTAGACCTTTCCCAGAAATAGAGTTAGCAAATTTTATTTTTTTCCATTCAGTAGGTTCTTCCCATTCTCTTGATAGTTTCTGCTTCTGTGCAAAAACTTTTCAGTTTTATGATGTCCCACTTGTCTATCTTATCTTTTATGCCATACACTTTTGGGATTATGATCAATAATTGGTTTCCTATTCCTATTTGCATAAGCTTGACTCCTGTGTTTTCTTCTAAGAATTTTAGAGTTTGAGATTTTATGTTTAAGTCTAAATCAGGGGTATCCAAATAGAAAAAGAGGAAGTTAACCTATTCCTCTTTACAGATGGTATGATCCTATACGTTGAAAACCCAGGGGAGTTTGCCAAAACCTGCTTACACTGATAAATGACTTTGGCAAAGTTTTGGGGTACAAAATCAGTGTACCAAAGACAGTGTAATTTCTATAAACCAATAATGAATAGTCAGAGAGAACCAAATAAAAAGCACAATCCCATTAATAATAGACACACACACAGAAATTTAAAAAATAAAAAATATATACAGGGGAAAGCCAATCAGACTAGCAGCAGAACTATTGGTAGAGAATAATAATAATAATAATGATAAATGATAAATAATAATTACTTTGACATCTGCCTAACCAAAGAAGTAAGATACTTTTATGAGAATAAGAAAACACTGCTCAAAAAAATAAAAAAAGAACACAAACAAATGGAAAAGTATTACATGCTTATAGATTGGAAGAATCAACATTGTCAAGATGTCCATCCTACCCAGTGCAATCTACAAATTCAATGCAATACCTATCAAATTACCAACATTATTCTTCTCAAGCCTGGAAACAGAAATTCATATGGAGGCAAAAAAGAGCACAAATAGTCAAAACAATCCTCAGTAAAAATCATAAAGTAGAAGGTATCACACTTCCAGATTTTATGCTTTACTATAAGGCTACAATAATCAAAACTTTCTGGTATTGGTACAAGAAGAAGCATGTAGACCAATGGAAAAGGAAGGAAATTCTGGAAGCAAAACTTGATCTCTCAATCAGCTCGTCTTTCACAAAGCCATCAATAACAACCACTGGAGAGAGAAGACCTTATTTCACAAATGATGCTGGGAAAACTGAGTGACACATGCTGAAAAATGACACAGAACCTGTACCTATAATTGCATACAAAAATACACTCTAAATGAATCAAAGATCTGAATTTTAATTATTGATAATTAATTTTGAAAGTCAAATATGAACACAAATATTTGAAAAACATCAGAAAATAAAAACACCTATGAATTGAAACTTAAGGTGCTTATTCTAAACATCACAAAATTATTCATTATATAAAAAGCATGAATTGGATGCATTTTAGCCATTTAAAGAGTAGAAAATTTTAGTATGAGTTCAATATAAGATTTTATAATATAGATTAATGCAAATTAGAAAAAGCTAACAATGGGCATCAACCCATTGGATATTCTACCAAAAGCAATACATTTTAATATTCTGTTAGATGTTTGTGCTCTAAATCTGATCCAATAGAAAATGCAAAACAAGTGTGTAAATTTGTGGGCATATAAATACATATATATGTATATATATATATGTAATAAATACAGGCAATCCACTCACCTCAGCCTTCAAAGAGTAAATGCTTTGAAAAGTATCCACTACTATTATAATGTTTTACTTCAAAGAGTAAATGCTTTGAAAAGTATCCACTAAGATTATAATGTTTTACAAAGAAAGGTGTCTGTGCATGAATTTGTGTGCATATATATGTACCTCTGCACACAAATTCATGCACAGACTCAAGCATTTGCTAATATCTAAATAAAATTTCTCATTTGCAGTGTAAGCACATGACCCTAGAAAATAATTGATATTTAAAATTTCTCAATAATTAAGTTAAATATTTTAATACTGGAGTTAATATATTATTTTTAAAATGTTATTAATTCAACATTACATTATGCTAATGAATTTTAATACAATATGCCTAAAGCAAATATAATATGCTTATATTTGACCTTACTGTTGCTTATCTATATTCCTGTATCCAAAACAAAACATCTACTTGTTTGTTTTGAATACATTTTTAAATGATTTTATGTTTTTTTTTCCTTTCTCAAAACTGATTTTATAAGAAATAAATTAGTTTTTAACTGCTTTTTTATGTATTCTACAACTGTCCACAAGTACATTACATATATTCAAATATACATCTTTATTAACATAAAACAAAGCTCTATCTTATATCTGGCTACCCATTCCAATGTTTCACAAAATGTTGACATTTACGGTATTTTTTTTTTCTGTGTCCTGTATCCTCATAAAATTTTAGATGCATTATGTCTTTCTGAACAGCTATGATGATGATGATGATGATGGTGACAATGATTGTGATGATGATGACAGCATTTATTGGGTATGCATTATATGCCAGGCACTATTCTCAACGTTTTGTATTCATCAATTTACTAATTTTATGTACAAGTATATTAAGTAGATTCTGTGATTATATTTAATTTATAAGTATGAAAAGAATCTTCAATTGTCTAATTTTATCAATTGGTGAGACGTCAGAAGCAGATTTCTGTGTTTAGTGATTTTTTTAACAATCACAATCGGCCGGGCTCGGTGGCTCAACCTATAATCCCGCGCTTTGGGAGGCTGAGGTGAGTGGATTGCCTGAGCCTGAGGGTTTGAGACCCACCTGGGCAACTTGGCGAGACCTCATCTCTATAACAAATAAAAAATTAGCCAGGCATGGTAGCGCACGCCTGTAGTTCCAGTTACTTGGAAGGCTGAGGCGGAAGGATCGCCGGAGCCCAGCAGGTCGAGGCTGCGGAGGCCGGGAGCGGCCGCTGCACTCCAGTCTGGGTGACAGAGTGAGACTCTAACTCAAAAAAAACCCAAAAACCAAAAAACACAAACACAATCTACTGTCTCTCAATTTATGCACATTTGAAAGCGTTCATAGATAAATCCACATGTATATATGAAAGATAATAATATTTGCATAAAATAATATGTCTTGTTCACTCTAGCTGGTATATACTCTGGGAGACAAAATTGTGAATGCAGACTTTTTTTTAATCCTCAAGTCTTTGCAAAAGGAACATTTGATTAACAAGCACATCAAAATTTAATGAGCAACTCAATGGACATATTTGACTATAAATTTTCAAAATTAATATTTATATTGAAAATTTGATTAAATAAATAATCACTTCAAGAAAAATATATCAGGGGCCCAGCATGTGGTAGTTACTGACATTAAGAAATAAATGTGTGTGAGTCTTATTAGACAAGGCATAAAGAAAAGCAAATTACAAAATTCTGATTACATAGTGAGTTCAATCAGAAAAAGAAATCATTATTTGTCATTAAATTCTAAGACAAACAACACTTTCTAAAATATATACATATTTCATTCAAGTTTTAAACAAGATATTAAGGCATATTCTTTAAACAAACATTTCTTACATGTACATATTTTTGCACATGACATTTAACTTAATACAGTTAAGTCAAAATATTAAGAACCAAGAGAATACTCCAATAGTAAATTTGGTTGGATAATCTATTTTAAGAGTTTTGGCCAGGTTCGGTGACTCAGTCTGTAATCCCAGCACTTTGGGTGGTGGAGGCAAGTGGATTGCCTGATCTGAGGGTTTGAGACCCACCCGGGGAACTTGGCAAGACCTCGTCTCTACAATAAATCAAAAATTAGCCTGATTTCTTAGCACACGGCTGTAGCTCCGGCTTCTTGGAAGGCTGAGGCGGAAGGATCGCCGGACCCCAGCACGTCGAGGTTGCAGTGGCCGTGAGTATGTCACTGTGCTCCAGCCTGGGTGACTGTGCTCCATCCTTCCGCCTCAGCCTTCCAAGTAGCCGGAATTACAGGCATGCGCTACCACGCCGGTTGATTTTTTGATTTATTGTAGAGATGAGGTCTTGCTGCCCAGGCGGGTCTCGAA
>NW_007252587.1:4107-118280 GCF_000164805.1 Carlito syrichta | reverse complement strand
AATATATATGTGTGTGTATATATATATATATATATATATATATATATATAATGTATGTATTTTACTTTTGAACTATTTGATATTGAACAAGCTACTTAACCACTTTTTTACTTTGTTTCTTTATGAGATTATATGAATGAGTATTTGTAAAGTACTGAGGATATTTTTGGCACAAAGTAAAAAAATATTCTTGTTCTTATTTACATAGACAAAATTTTGTATTTTTAGCTAAATGTTCTATCTAGTTATTTTAGTATTTAGTTGAAAAGAAAGTGTAGAGTCAGAATACTATTATAATATTTAGAGTTAGATCATTGTCATAATTTTAGTTTCCTGGAGTGCTATGATGCCTATATTTAAGAAAAATCCATCAATAAAAATATTGTACCTTATTAAATAAATACAATTATGTACCTTATTAAATAAATACAAATTTAATTTAATTTTAAAAGGCTAATCTGTAAGTACAGTCTATATATTTTTTTGTCCATTAGCTGAATGAGCAACATGGGATAAAAATCAGAATTAGTAGCAAAAGTATTTTTACATATGAAAATCTATTGTTCCTTTTGCAATATATTACCTATATATTATTACCCAATGACTTTTCTGCAGAAACTCCTGCTAAATGAATTTTGAATAAAGAAAAATTATATCTGTCACCTTTATGTGTTTATGCTTATTAGGAAGGTATTTTTATATTGTTAAAATTTGAGCCATGTTTACATCTATATTTCTCCATTTTACAGATTAAAAAACTGAGGCATAATTTTGCATAGGTTGTCCACATTCATACAGCTTTCAGTAAGTGAAGCTGGTCTCGTTTGCAAGGAAGTAAGCAAAAAGACCCCACCAGCCCCCGTTTTTACTGCAAACACCGGTAATCTTTGCTACTGGAAATTATTTCAGTTCTCACAAACCCTGAGCCCAGCCCAAGGAACTTTCTGTAGTCCACATGGCTAACTACATCCAAACAAGGAGCCAATGCAGTCATTTATACCCTGTATTCAAAGTACTGTGCTGTACCATCTTGAAACTAGAGCCACTGCTATAGTGTGTCCTGCTATTAGTGTGAATAGTCATTTCACACCTCCATCCCTGAGGCTTTGTCAAGAATGTAACATCCCTGCCTGTTAGCATGCCATCCTTGGGTTGACCAGCTGCCATGCCCTATTCCCGGAGACCAACCTGCCCTGGAATTATTTAATCCATACCTCTCCTGGTCAAGAACAGGGAGACCCCCTAAAGCCCTGCCACTGCCACAAAATCAGCTTAGAAAACTGTGCCACCTACAGTCATCACAAGTGTCACAGCTGCAGAAGCTGCCTGGAAGCTAACCGGCTGTGCCCACCTGGAAGCAAAGCCACTGCACCCTTCATAGTTGGCATTTTTAGGTCTATATTCAGGTAAAAATCTTCTCCTATAGTAGCCACTGTATAGAATTTGGAAGAGGTTACTGCTTCACCAGATGTGTAAACATCATCACAAGGTCACAGAAAGCATGTAAAAGCAAGAAAACCGATCACCATAAAAAGACCATATTAATTTTCCAATACTGACTCATCCAAAAAAGAAAATTTACTGAGAAAGTATTCAAAATAATCTTTAAAAAATCAGTGGTATGCAAATGAATACAGATGGACAATTGTATAAAACTGGGAAAAAATATAATCTGAATGAGAAATTCAACAAAGAGATAAATATTAAAAGATAACTTGTAACTGAGGAATTTTATAAATGAAATAAGAAAGACAAGAGCTTCAACAGCAGATGGTATTAAGCAGAATAAAAAATTGTGGCCTTTAATCTAGGTCTTTTTAATTTACAAAATGAGATTAAAATTTAATAAAATACAAAGAGTGAGGAAATCCTCCTGGACCTAGGGAACACTTAAGTAAACAAATATTTGCGTCATGGATTTGCTATAAGGAGAAGAAACAGAGAAAGGTAGAGACGGCTTATTAAATGAAGCAATTGTTGGAAACTTCCCAAGTCTTGGGAGATAAATGGATATGATACAGAAAGCAAAAAACTTCCTAGAGTCAAACCAGAGAGGTCTTCTCTGAGGTATGCTACAATCAAATCGTGAAAAGTCAAAGATAACGAGAAAATTTTAGAAGCAGCAAGAGAAAAGTAATATATCACATATAAGGAAATTCCCATTACTCTGTCAATGAATTTCTCAGAAGAAACCTTACAGTGCAGGAAAGAATAGGATGATATATTCAAAGGGAAGAAAGAAGAAAAAAAACAACAACTATTAGCTAGAATGCTATACCTTGTCCTTTAGAAATTAAAGAGAGAAAGAATGCTTTTCCCAGATAAATAATAGCTGATGAATTATATTATCACTAAAGCTGCCTTACAATAAATTCTAATAGGAGTTTTTCAAGTAAAAATGTAAAGATAGTAATTATTACAATAAAAACACATGAAAGTTTAAATTTCACTTATAGAGGTAGATGCATAGTCACATTCAAAATGCTTCAATATTGTAATGTTTGTGTGCAAATCATTCAAATATTTAGTATGAAGGTTAAAAGTCAAAACTGTAAAAAATAACTAAAGCTACAATAAATTGTTAAAAATACACTACATGAAATGTATATTATGGAGTTAAAAATAAGTTGTGCAAAAAGTACAAGTTTAGCGTTTTTAGTAACTTATGGTTAATTGTTACCAGTTTCAAACAGTCAGTTATAACTGTGAGATCTTTTATATAAGCCTAATGGTAAGCACAAAGCAAAATACTATAGCAGATATACAAATGAAAAAGAGAAATAAAAACTTAGCACTACAGAAATTTACCAAATCATAATTATAGAAAAAAGCATATATAGAGGACACAAAGTTCTACAAAACAAACACCAAACGTATAACAAAAATGGCAGTAAGTCCTTAATTATCAATAATAACATTGAATGTAATTAGATTGATTTCTTCAATCAAAATAATTGAATACATACAAAAAAAGATTTAACTATATGCTTTTACAAGAGATTCCTTTAACTTTAAGGACATACTGAAAATGAAGGAATAAAATAAAATAGTCCATGTAGATGACAACAGAAAGAAAGCATGAGTGGCTGTAATTGTATTAGATAAAATAGACTGTGTGATATTTAGTATTAGGTATTAATTTGACTGTATTGAGGGATACCCAGATTGCTGGTGTAGCATTGTTCCTGGATATATCTGTGAAATTATTTCTAGAGGAGACTGACATGAGCCAGTGGGTTATAGAGAAAAAGCCACCCTTAATGTAAATAGAAACCACCAAGTGGGTTGCCAGCATGGCTAGAACAACACTGGTGGAAGGAAGAGGATAAGCAGAATGCAGAATTTTGTTGCTTCTCTTTCTCTTTCCTGGCAGAAACTTTGATTTCTTGCCTCCTGCCCTTGGAAACTTCCCAAGTCTTGGGAGATAAATGGATATGATACATAAAGCTAAAAACTTCCTAGAGTCAATCCAGAGAGGTCTTCTCTGAGGTATGCCACAATTAAATCCAAATACTTCAGCCTTTAAATTTTGCAACTTGCATCATCAGTCTCCCAGAGGCTCTCAGATATTTGGCCTCAGACTGAGGGCTGCAGTATTAACTTCCCTGGTTTTGAGTCTTTTGGCCTGAACTGAGTCATGCTGCTGCCTTTTGTCATTGCCCAACGTGCATAAATTGATGGAAAAAAATATTCCATACAAGTGGAAACAAACAAACAAAAAGCTGTAGTAATTATATCAGATAAAATAGATTATAAGACAAAAACTATAAAAATAGACAAACAATGTAATTGCATAATAATAAAGGGGTCAATTCAGCAAAACTATATAATAATTATATACATAAACATATACATATAAATATATATATTTCATTACTGTAGCACAGAGATAAAAAGTAAAATATTGCTAGAACTTAAGAGAGATATAGGGACTTCCAGCAAGATGGTGAAGGGACAGGTTGGACTGTGAGAGTCTCCACAAAACCAGTGTCCATAAAGACACTCTGAGTGAGTAGTCGTGTGCTGGTGAGTGAGTAAAAGTCCATCTGAGGGGAGACTTTGGTGCCAGGGGTCTCCTCTGGAAGTGACTGAAACCTCCCACCTATGGTGAGATTGGAGCCACCTGCATGCAGGATCATCTGTGGTTCTCAGGACTCTCCTGAGGAAAGTCTGCCAAATACAGCTGATTCTCATCACCTGGCACCTGACCCACACCATCACCTGTGATAGCAAAGCGGCTGTAGTCCTGGATCCAATCCTTGGAGAGAGAAGATCAGGGAGAGCTGAAGAGGAGCCCACTGCCATGAGGAAATGCCAGCCATTTTCTCTGTCCCGGGATCAGGCAGAGACCTGCACTGACCCACCTAGGTCCACCTAGCCTCCAACTTTTTACCTAAGGTCATCTCATCGAACTCAGAGAGACAGAAGCCCCTCCCCAACTCTGGATGAAATACAGACACTTCAGATTTGAGTGGGAAACTTAACAGGCTGCAAGTCAGGTGAGTCCAGATATAATCCATCCTCCTCCCACAGTAGGCCTGGGGCATCTGACCCACACTGAGAGCAACCCTATCAACCTGCACTGAGAGCAGAGGGGAGGGGCTGGAGATAAGAGCTGAAAGGAAGTTGGACTTACAGGAACAACCTCAGAGAGAATTTTTTTGTCTGTTTTGCTCATTTTTGGTTTTTTGCTTTTTGTTTTAGCTCTTTTTCCTGCTCTTTCTTCCTGTTTTTGATAACGTATTCGTACTTGTTTTGTTTCTGTTATTTTATTGCTTTTCTTAGACTTCTTGTCTGTGTATGGGTATTTTTGAGAGACAGTACATCAGTAGGGATTTTTTTTTTTGTCAGTTTGTGTGTTTGTATGATTGTCTGTATGTTTTAGTTTTTTTTTGTAACTCTTTTCTGTCTTTGTGTGTTTTTTCATTTATTAGTTGGAACGTCTGTTTTACCTCTTACTCCTCTTTCTCTACCTTCCTCTCACCCCCACCCCCCTTCCTTTTTCCATTCATTTCCTTTTTCTTACTTCATTTTGCTTTCAGGGAGCAAACCTATACCCTCACTGCATGGATAGATTGTAATGCAGTGGGAAGTGGGTTCTAGGGAGTCTGCACACCTGTCAGTGGATGCTGGGATTTGCAGATAGATTCTGAATCACAGAACCCTGCTCAATTAAATCTCAAAACTGCAAAAACATACAGTACCCCACCAAAGTCCAGCTTCAGAACTGAACAAAGTCAGAGGATCCACATAAGGAAGAATAGGAGATTGAGCAAACAGAAGTAAAAGCTACCACTCATCCTTGAACAGCAGAATTAAAGAAGAGGAAAAAAAAAGATTATCAGAGACTACTATGTACACATATATGGAAACAAACTTGAAAACCTAAAGGGAGTGGAGGACTTTCTGACATCAAACAACCTCCCCAAGTTAAAACATGAAAAAATTGAGACCCTAAACAGACCAATAACAACCCAGGAAATTAACTGTCATAAGAAACTATCTATCAAAAAAAGCCCTAGACCAGATGTCTTCCAAGTAGAATTCTACAAAACATATAAGGAGGAACTGATACCAATCCTACTGAAAGTATTACAGGCAATTGAGAAAGATGGAACACTCCCCAAATAATTTTATGAAGTTAACATCATATTGATACCCAAACCAGGTAAAGGTTCAACAAATAAAGAGAACTACAGGCCAATATCCTTGATGAACATAGATGCTAAAATTCTAAACAAGATCCTAGCAAATCGTATTCAACAACTTATCTAAAAAATTATCCACCAAGACAAAGTAGACTTCATTGCTGGGATGCAGGACTGGTTCAACATTCATAAGAACATAAACATAATTAAATACATCAACAGATGTAAAAATTAAAAAATAAAACACATATGATTATATCCTTACACATGGAAAAAGCAGATGCTGGAGAGGATACAGCAAAAGAGGAACACTTTTACAATGCTAGTAGGAGTGGAAACTAGTACAGCCTCTGTGGAAAACAGTGTGGTGATTACTAAAAGATCTAAAAATCGACCTTCCATATGACCCTACAATCCTCCTAATGGTAGTATACCCAGAAGAACTCAAATCCCTCTATTAAAAAGATATCTGCACATGTTTATTCATTGCAACATTGTTCACAGTAGCAAGAACATGGAATCAACCATGCTGCTCATCAAGAGAGGACTGGCAAAAAAAAAAAAAAAGTGGGACATATACATGATGGAATATTATGCAGCCCTAAAGAAGAGCAAAATCATAAACTTCACATCAATCTGGATGGTCTTATAGTCTATAATTCTGAGTGATCTTTCACAGAAACAAAGAACTGAGTATCACATGTTCTTCTCATAAGTGGACCTTGAACAATTATCATAATACTATAAGAAAAGGATTGATAATAGCAGGTAACTGCTGGGAGAGGGGCGGGGAAGTGGGATTGGCAGTAGCAGGAATCTGCCTAGGGAACAGGGGCACACCTCGTCAGCAAGGGTATCTGCGTAATGTACATTTGTATACATAACCTTGATTGTTTGCAACATCTTTAAAATAAAAAAATTAAAAGAAAACAAGAGAGAATGGTATAGACTGCAATAAAATGATAGCTATATACATAGACACATGGACAGAGCATAAGACAGATTATTAGCCAAAATATTAGCAAAGAGACATTAGGTTTTATAGACCAAATATAGACCAAATGGACCTAAAATATATTTACAGAACTTTTCTTTCAACAGCTAAAAAAGTGCACATTATTCTCCTCTGCACATACATTTTTCTCAAGGATAGACCATATGATAGTACATAAAACAAGTCTTAAAAATGTTTGAAATCATATCAAAGTACTTTTTTGAACATAATGGAAAAAAACTAAAAATCAAAAACAAGAGGACTCTGGACACTATACAAACATATAGAAATTAAACAATTATCTGAATAACAACTGATCAATTGAGAAATTAAAAAGCAAATTTAAAAATTTATTGAAACAAGTGAATTGGAAACAAAACATATCCAAACACTTGGGATACAGCAAAAGCAGTAATAAGAAGAATGTTTATAGCAATAAGCACTTACATCTGAAACAGTAAAAATTCCAAATAAAAAACACACAGAGGTATCTTAAAGACTTGAAAAGCAAAATCAAACCAAATCCAAAACTCTGAGAAAAAATAATAAATAAAAAAATTGGACCAGAAATAATTTAACTTTAAGAAAATATACAAATGACCAATGAAACAAAATGCTGTTTATTTTTAAAAAGATAAATAAAATTGATATACCTTTAGCCAGAAAGAAGGAAAGAAGGAAGGAAGAAAAGAAAGAAATGGCAAGGAAAGAAAAAAAAAAAACTATAGGTTAATAGCTTTGATGAACATAGTTGCAAAAATCATCAGCAAATTGCTAACAAATTAAACTCAACAACA
Organism: Carlito syrichta; assembly: GCF_000164805.1. Lineage (NCBI taxonomy): Eukaryota > Metazoa > Chordata > Mammalia > Primates > Tarsiidae > Carlito > Carlito syrichta. Next base: position 110,841 of record NW_007252587.1, on the reverse strand, counting down.
GATGAAAAAGATTATTCATCATAGCCAAGTGACATATGTCCTAGGAATTCAAGGAAGTTCCAATATATGAAAATTGATCCATGTGATACATCATATCAACAAAATGAAGGATGAAAATTGTATGTACATTTCAATTGATGTTGAAAAGGCATTCAACATCCCTTCATGACAAAAAGTCAAACACTTCAGTTTAGAAGAAACATCTCGACACAAGAAGAAACCCACAGTTAGTATAATACTGAATGGAGAAAACCTGTAAACTTAAGATCTGGAACAAGACAATGATGTTTACTTTCATCACTGTTATTCAACATAATACTGGAAGTCCAAGCTATAGTAATTAAATAGGAAAGAAAAAAAAATAGGTCATACAAGTAGTACTGGAATAAGTCAAATTATTATTTGCAGATAAAAAGATATCCAAAAAACCATGAAGACTCACCAAAACTACCGATTAAAATTAATAAACAAATTTAGTTAAGTTGCAGGATAAAACACCAACATGCAAATATTAGTGGTATTTCTATATACCAATAGAGAACAGTCTGAAAAAGAAATCAAGAAGCAATTTTATTAACACTAGCTCTCAAAATGCAAAATACTTAGGAATAAAATTAACCAAAGAAGTGAACAATTTCTGCAGTGAAAACCATAAACATTAATGCAATAAATTAAAGAGAACAAAAAAGTAAAAAGATGTTTCATATTTACGAATTAGAAGAGTCAATATTGCAAAAATGTTCATACTACCCAAAGCAGTCTATGCAAACCCTATTAAAATACCAATGATAGTCTTCACAGATAGAAAAAAATATATATTAAATGTACATAGAATCACAAAGAACCATAATACCAAAGCTATCCTGAGCAAAAGAACAACACTGAAGGAATCATATTACTTAACTTCAAATTATACTACAAAGCTATAGTAACCAAAACATAATACTAGTGTAAAAACAGACATATAGACCAATGGAACAGAATATAGAATCCAGAAATAAATCCACACAGCATCATGAAATTAATTTTTTATAAAGTTGCCAAGAACACACACTGAGTAAAGGACAGTCTCTCCGGTAAATGGTGCAGAAATATTGGATATCCGTATGCCAAAAACAAAACAAAACAAAAACAAATTCTAACTCTCTCCCTCCACAAAAATCAAACCAAAATAAAGACTTAAATCTAAAACATAAAACTATGAAACTACCAAAAAAAAAGGAAACTCTTCAAGGCATTGGTCTGGGCAAATATTTCTTAAGGAGTACCTCAAAAACACAAGCAATCACAGCAAAAATGGACAAATGGAATCATACCAAGCTAAAAACAAATAAACAAAAAACTTATGCACAACACAGGAAACAGTAAATAAAATGCAGAGACAACTTTGAAATTTTTGAAAACTACCCATCTGACAAGGAATTAATGACCAGAATTTCTAAGGTACTCAAACAACTCTATAGGTAAATAACAACAACAACAACAAAAACAATAATAACAATCCAAATACAAAATAGGCAAAGGATTTGAATAGAGATTTGTCAAAGGAAGGCATTCAAGTGTTCAACAGGAATATGAAAAATAATCATCAGAAAATTGCAAATTAAAGCTGCAATAAGGTATCATCTCACCATAGTTAAAATGCTTTCATTCAAAAGACAGTTCATTGCAAATGCTGATGAGTATGTGGAAAGAGGTGAAGCTTGTATATTCTTGGTGGGAATTTAAATTAGTACACCACTTTAAAGAATATTATGGAGGCTACTCAAAAAACTAAAAATATAAATATTATATAAATCAATAATCACAGTTCAGGTATATATTCAAAAGAAAGTAAATCAGTACATTGAAGAGAGGTCTACACTTGCATGTTCATTTTAGCACCATTTTTGATAGCCAAGATTTGGAATCAACCTAAAAGTTCATCAATGTATTAAAGTTAATAAAAATGTGGTACATATACACATTGGAATATTAGTCACCAATGAGAAACAATGAAATTATATTATTTGCAACAACATTGATGAAACTGGAGGATATTATGTTACGTGAAATAAGCTGAGTACAGGAAGACATTTTTTACATGTTCTCACTTACATGTGAGAACTGAAAATTAAAACAATTGAACTCATAAATTTACAGAGGAGAATGGTGATTAACCAAGGCTAAGAAGGGTGGGTAAAAGGAAGGCTAAAATGAATATGTTTGATATGTGAAAAAATATAGCTAGAATGAAGAAAATCTAGTATTTGAAAACATAACAGGGTAACTACAGTCAACAATAATTTATTGTATGTTTTAAAATAACTAAAAGAGTGGAATTGGAATGTTTCTAACACAAGAAAATAATAAACGTTGAAGTGATAGAGACCCTGGTTACAGTGATTTATTGCATATTGTTTGGCTGAATCAGAACATCACATATACCTCATAAATATATACACCTGTAAGGTGATCCAAATAACCAAAAATAATTTTAAAAAATAATGTAGCTTTGGCCTACTTGTGTAGTTAATCTTTACTTGTATCCCACATCTCTATATTAAAATACAATTAATAAAATAATGTGACATCACATAATACATTATAGAATCCTTATTTAATTCAAAAAATGTCTTTAACAAAATTCCTTATACATCTGGGATATTAATTCCCAGCATAGCAGCAAAAATATTTTATTCAATGGTAAAATATAAAAATGCTTACTTAAAATCAGCATGAAATTGAAAATACTGTTTTTATTTTACATATTATTTTAGTGGTATATATATATATATATATACATCATGAAAATGTAAAATAATTACTAAGGGAAAAAGAACTAATGCATAACTCAAAAATAATATAAATCACTGCAAAGAAAAGTCAATTCAACTCCAAAAAAATTATATCAAAGTATGAGAGAATTGAATAATTTTGTTGGAAATGCATTCATACCTGAACATATGTTCTTTCTTTTTTTTTAGATTAGAAAATATAGTTTATTTAAAAGGTAAATTGTAGAGAGAGAGAAAAAGAAAGAGGTTCACCTCCCCTAGGCAGGAAAGAAGGTCAAAGCCAGGAAGCATGGCGACAACCATAGCTCAAAGAGCACATCACCACAACATTCTAGAAAGGCAATGACTGCAATGGTGGTGGCAACGGCCAACAATTGCCTGCCAGTGGTTGCGATGGTCTGGAAATGATTCTGAATATATTTTCAAGATTTTTGCCCACTATATTTATGCCTTTCTCTCTAGTGCAATATTACCACATTTTAAAATTTTCATTCTGTCTTATGTAAATATGTGCATCATGTCTACTTTCTAATATTTAAATATTATGTAAGGAATATTTATATGTCATGAATGCTATTCTGGTAATTTTTTAAATGTAGGTCTTTTATGTGTGAGGAAATATATATAAAAGGAGAGGGTTTTTTAAAAATATTAGGGCTAATTTTTTGTGTGTTTGTTTCCAGATAACATATTAACCCTAGTTAATAATGAGAAAATAAGAATGCCTTCCAATTCATTTTAACTTAAATCTTATTTTGAGTTTGAGGTGATACATTCCAAAGCAAAAATTCTAAGAGTAATTACTCTTAACAAGTACCAAAATAGCGGTAATCAAATAAAAGGAGAATAGAGATCAATATCTAATCAATTAATATACATTCTAAAATAATGAAAACACAATTTATAAAAATTGTTGGTATATACTTGAAACACTCAAACTAATTATTTTTTATACAAAATTGACAAATCTGAAGACATATTTAATCAATTGCTTTAGAAGGGAAATAAGACTAATCATAAAATCATACAGGCATCCTACTTACAGTTTTTACTGTTCCACCTCCTAACACAAAAAACAAAACGAGGTTTATAATGTGATGAATAAGGAAGAAAACTCCAGGAGACCTACAGTTCGTGACCCTAGGAATGCTAAAGGTGTTGTTAATTATAATTCACCCAAAAGACAAATGGCTATGGTTCACTTTTAACAATACTTACATTTTATTCACCTAAAAAAGGAAGAATCTCAGAAGCAAAGACAACAGTTATTTGTTAAAACATCTGAGTTATAGTCACTATTTTTCTCCATATTCCTTCCATGTTCTTCTTATTTGTAAGTAATAGGAAAATTTCCAATACAAGGGTGCTATACTATAAATACTATAATGTCAGAAGACCATAAGAAGAAGAAAAAACTTGTGGGTATGGTATAAAGAAAAGATCTCAAAAATGAATGAATATTTTTAGTTTGAGTCACCAGACATTGTCCCCAATGCCTTCTTTCTTTTAGTAAGATATGAATTTTTATGGGATTGACAAAGAAATAACCAGAGATGGGACAATGAAGTAAACTTCAATGCCCATACATATTTAATATGTATAAAACATTGTCAAATGTTTTCTGTTGTGTAGATTTTTAAAAATCACTTCCTCTGCTGATGTTGTGGAAACTTTCATCTAGGCAAAATAGGTGAAATTGAGACACTGTACTCAACTAAAAAGACAAGATGGAAGAGCACGATTTTTAAATTCCTCAACATTAGAAATACTTTAAATCCTTCACAACCTCAGCTGCCCTACTTATTTACCCTTCTTTCTCACACAGTGAGTAGAAACTTGAGAAAGTCTGGTGAATCAGGTCTTCTCACTTTCCAAATATTTACTTTTTAAAACTCAGAATTGAATGTGAACTATGATATATAAACTTAACTGTCATATTAATATATGACATAACCTCATGAAAGAAGCTGAGGGAAAAGGATCTGATCTAAGTAATACTAGAAAGAGTGTTTTGACTGGATTTTGTATGACTAAAACAATATAATAATAACTATGCACAACACTGTACTTTCATCAATAGATATGTTTCTTATAGTGAAATTGTTTACCAGTTCTGAAACTTGCTTACACGTACACTATGTTTGAAAAATAAGAAAATATATTATAAAAATTGAGAACTAGATTTCTTACTGCCGGATAAAGTTACAAGTAGACCTGTAGAAAGATAAAATTAATCCTATGATACTGGATTAGAGGGGTAGATATCAGAATAAAATTATGTTTTTAGATAGATAGATATTAATATAAGATAGATAGGTATACACGGGTTATTATATGCATATCTTTCTAGCTCTGTACATTGAAAGATCATAAAAGTGGCATTCCTTTAGTAGCAATCACATCTAATACCTAAGAATTCTAAGTTTCATTCTGTAAGGAATCAACTTCCTAGAAAACTAGAGTACTCTAGGTTTTGGAAAATTAAATAATATATAATATAATTCTGAATTATTCTATAGTTCTAAAAAGCAAAAAAAAAAACCAAAAAACCTGCCAACAGATTGATAGATAATGACAATGAAGGTAGATAATGACGAAGATAGACAGAAGGATAGACAGATAGATAAGAGGAGGGACGCCTCCTCCCCCACCCCCCCCAAAAAAACAGGAATTAGAATTACCTTTTAGATGGCAGACCCCTTGTAGTACACTCAGAATTTGTTCCTCTGGATGAAACCCTCAATCAAAGTTTTATCTGGAAGCTTTGAGAAGGTTACACCACAATTTGCAGAAGAAGTATCCTGTGGCAAACAGGTGACTATTTCTTTCACCATGAAAATACACTTGCCCACACTGTGCTGAGTGTTCAGCAATTTTTTTTTTTTTAATTGGAGTCTCAATCTGTCGCCCAGACTGGAGTGCAGTGGCCGCTCCCGGCCACTGCAGCCTCCACCTGCTGGGCTCTGGCGATTCTTCCGCCTCAGCCTTCCGAGTAGCCTGAATTACAGGCGTGCGCTACCACGCCCGGCTGATTTTTTTTGATTTATTGTGGAGATGAGGTCTCGCTGCCCAGGCGGGTCTCGAACCCGCGGGTTCAGGCAATCCACTCACCTCAGCCTCCCAAAGGCGCGGGATTACAGGCTGAGCCACCGAGCCCGGCTGTTCAGCATTTTTTGACCAAAAATAGCATGACCTCTGTGCCTCAACCACCTTAATTAATCTGATCTCACTCAGGGCAAATTTTTTGTTTGTTTCCCTGGATGACAAAGGTCCTCAAAGAGAAGCGTTTTGCCAATGTGGAAGAGGTAAAATAAAAAGTGCTTGAAATACTAAAAAACACCAAAGTTGATAAGTTCAACAACAGTTCTGAGCAGTGGAAAAAGCATCTCGATGGGTGTGTTACAGCAGAGAGTAATTTGATGGTGACTATATTCAAATATGTAAGAATAAATATACAATATTTAATAAATAAATTTCAGTTTTTGGGGGTTCTTTCTTACAAATGATAGATGATAGATAGATCCATGTCAGAAGGACACAGGAATTTAACAGAACAAAGCTGAAAAAATAGCTTAGGTGATATAATAAATAACTGAGGAATATGTATTTGATTATAACACAAAGTATAAAAGTAATATTTATAGTTCATATTCAAAAATATATTCTTGAATAAATAAATAAATGGAGGAGAATAGATAAATATTCCCTAAAAATAATTCTAAGTAGCAAATGTTAAAGGATTGCAGAATATGGAAAATTATCATTAAAAACTGCAGTAATAGTTGCTGCAGATACTCTGATAAATAAATAAAGATAGTGATATTACTGTGGTAGTTTTAACATATGTACTCAAATTTTGTTATACTCCCTCCAACAGAAGTTATAGCTTAATTCTTCTCTCCTAGATTATGGATTGGACTTAATGTCTCACTTCCAAATAATAGAGTATGGAAAGAAAAATATAGTAACTTTACAGTGGAAAAATTGACAGGTATCACCTTAATCAAGTTATCAAGGTTGTTGTTACTAATAAAAAGTTGCATCAATATCACATACTTCCTGATAATAATGTAATCAGAAAAACACTTCACCTTGATAGTCCTTTCTAAAAATCCATACCCTCAGTCTAATCATTAAAAAAAAAATAGAAAAATCTACACTGAGGAACATTTTATAAATTTCCTCACCAGTGCTCTTTAAAATGCTAAGGTTATAAAAGACAAGAATATATCCAGAAATTATAACAAATTCAAGTATAACATGGATTGAATCTTGGAACAGGAAAAAAAGACCATTAGTGAAATACCTGGTGAATTCTGAAGTTTCTAATTTAGTTCTTACATTGTACCAATGCGAATTTCCTAGTTTTGATGAATATTTTGTGGTTATATAAAATGTCAACATCTGAAGAAGTATAAGTAATACTCAATATTCTTTGCAACATTTTTATTTAAAACATTTAAAAATTTAGTGAAAAATGTATGCATTTTATCAAGAACTCACTTAAACATATACTTTGACAAGATTTATAAAAACTTTGCCAACAAATTGAAAGGATACCCCTCTTTTATGTTATCAGAATCAAATATTCAATCTTCCATGTTGTGTTCATTGGTCTCTCTCATGAGTGTAATCCTTTTTGTCAGTAAGTGTTCAAGTTCATGCTATCACCTGAGTTATATTGAGTTATATCAATATTCCATTGATTACATGAGTTATAGAAAGAGGATGCTATAATATACTTCATTGGAAAATGAGATTTTGTTCAAATGCAATTGATATACTAAGGAAAAATTGGAGTATAACATGAATATTATTTTTACTTATGTGTAAATTTGTGATATATACTAGATGAAAACAGAAAACTGCCTCTGGATGAATCAAGCAACAGAGGAATACACATGAACCAGGCACATACATCAAATATATACTATTTACCATAGCTGTGTGTAAATACACTACTATTTACCATAGAAGTATATTTATCATCCACTTCTATTGTCAAAACTCTTTGTCAAATTTCAGCTAAACCTCTTTCTACAATTTCAAAATAGCTCACAAGTTTCAACTCTTCCAGTTCCTACTTTCACAGACAAATTTCAAATAAATCAGTACACTTATTGTAGTATTGATGTATTTCTTAAACATCTGATACATGTGGAACTATGCTACTATTTCTATTACATTCCAACAATTTTTAAAAATGTATCATTGACAAAGTTGTTGAGTACTGTGCCCTTAAATCTCATTTTTCCCAAAACGCCTGGTTTTAATGATAGGATTTTGGATAGCATGTTGATTTCCATCAGCACAGATTTTGCGTTACAGCAAAACTGACTCAACTGCTGTCAATATATATAAGATGAAGTGGGAAGAACAGGGAAAAAATATATAGAGAAAGGATAAAGCAGAATGCAAGAGAGGAGAGGAAAGAAGTGGTGAGACGTATAGAAAGAAACTTCCAGGTACTTTGATAGAAAATATAGCATGCATTCACGCTTAGTGATAACGAAAATAATAGCCTATGTATTGAGCATATATTTTAGAGGCAGTGAGCAATGTGAAGGGCATTTATGATGGGGTGAAGGGCATTTATGATGGGATAAAGAGCATGGGAATAGAAATGAGTCCTATAGAAAGATAGCCCTCTGGCCAGTTTTTCTCTACCCCAGCACAACAAATTTATCTAAAGAGCAATTATTAAGCTGTGCTCAGATAGTTAATTTAGCTGTTTTTACTTTACTGTTGAATATAAGATTTTTGAAAAAATAACATATTTAACTGAATTTGCAACATTCAACATGTAGTATTTTTTGTTCTGTTTGGATTTATTTATTTATTTATGTATACTATAGAGATGGGGTATGAGTGAGGTTAACTACATAATCTCACTGCATGAACGTAAAGTTAGGGTTTCTAGATGGCCCTCCCTCCCCCTGGTAGTGGATCAGGCACTCTTTATGTTGTCATGTGCCCCTCCCCTTCTTCCTTCCCTCCCCAGCAGGGTCTAGTGACCACTGATCCCTGCCATGTGCTAAGCTGACTGATGTTCAGGGACCACTTATTAATGAGAACATGCAATATTCAGTTCTTTGTTTCTGTGATAGTTCACTTAGTTCATCATGGTCTCCAACTCCATTCAATTTGCTGTGAAGGCCGTGATTTTGTTCTTCTTTATGACTATGTAATAATCCATTGTGTATTTGTACCCCAATTTCTTTATCCAATCCACTGTCGAGGTGCAGCAGGTATGTACATCGAAGAATGTAGGCCACAAATTATTCACTAAGTTCCCACAAGCAGATGCTATAAAAGCTGTAAGATAAAGAAGTGGGACTTTAAAAAAATGAAGGGCCTTTTGCAAGCAAAAGAAACCATCAAGATAGTAAAGAGAAAAACTATAGAATGGGAAAAATATATTTGGAAATTATGCATCTGACAAAGTCCTAACATACAGAATCTACAAGAAACTCAAAGTGAACTTTTAAAAAATTTTAGTAAAACATTAACAAGTGGGCAAAGGACATGAATGTGGAACATCTTAGAGCCTTTTTAAAATCAATGTTTGATGCATAGGATAGCAATAGATGTATTTTGTTCAGTAGTAAGCAGAGTAATAAAATAGTGTAGAAAAGCAATGTTTAATATCTTTGAAATATAATTTCATATCTAGGTTTAGAAGTATTTAATGTAACATTAAATGTTTTGCTCAATCATCTATAATGACTTATTAGCTGTCATATATTAAGACTTTCTCATGTGCCCCACACTGGACAACTAGATGAGGTTATAAGAGAAGAAAAACAAGATTTCTACTAAAGTAGTAGAGAAAATAAACATAAAAGTAGGGCAGTTCAGCAAACTCCCATATGGACTATGACTCATGTAAGTATTTGCTACATTGGGAAACTATTATGAGTTAAATTGTTTCCCTTCAAAATTTATATATTTGAAGTCCTAATTCGCATATCTCAGAATATGCCCTTATTTGGAGCTAGAAACTTCACAGACATCATCAAGTTAAAATAAGATCATTAGGATGATCCTGAATCCAATATGACTTGTGTTTTATCAGAAGAGAAAATTTAGAAACAGACACAAAAGAGTTTGTAAAGAGACACAAGGCAAAGACAAGTCAAGGAGAGAGTCCTAGAACATATCTTTCTCTCACAGCCCTCAGAAGGAATAGATTCCCTCAGTCCTTTGATTTTGAACTACTTGACCCCATAATTGCAAGAAAATAGATTTCCATTGTTTTAGCCACTCAGGTTATAGTACTTTGGGATGGCATACCTAGCAAGCCAGTGCCAACACTCTATAGGATATTGTATGTTGTTTCCAAGTTCCCTTCCAACATTCCCTACTTCACAGTTTTACAGACAGTGGGGGATATAGAAATTATATTGCATGGACACTTGTGCCAACTGACTTCTAGTTAGTTGTTGTGAATTCCCAATGGGAATTGAGAAGGGAAGATAAAAGAGAATAGTTCACTTCTTTCTCTGACTGTGATAGAAGCATCAACAACAGATTTTGGCAGCTCCAGAAATCCATGGGCTCCAACATCATTAGTAGCAGTATCAACAGGGATACTTGTCACACAGTTGCGAGTGTTGACTTGTGGGCTTCAGCTAGAGTGATGGCACTTTTTCATATCCGTGAAACATCTTTTTTTATTTTTGTAATGTTGGTTTTTTTCAAATAGGTTTTTGACCAAATCCTATTGACTGGTGCAGGATAGCCTGTGGAAATGAGAGGAAGAGAGACAAATGAAAATAAAGAAATACCTTCAGGGAAACAAGTATAAGCAAGAAAGTATAGAAGGTTCCAAACAGCTGTTGCAATAGCATATAATAAAATATATCTGCAATAGCATCTTATGTTTAATAAAATGTGTTTGAAAGTGAAGTTGGTAATACAGATTTAAGCCAGTCAGAAAAGATAGCCTAAATAGGTTGAGTTTGGAGTTTTCATTAAGTAGTGTATATTTTATATTTATCCACTCCTTTACTGTTACAAAATCTCTGTGAGGAAGGTCAAGCAGGTTTTGTCATCTTCAACCTCAGGTCAGTTGAAGTTAACCACTTATATTGCTAATTCAATATATGAAATTAACTATTGCTCTTTATTTTTTATTACTATTAATTAACAATAGTTTGTATTTTTAGTAGTCATCATCACTACTCTTTGTTTTATATTGACTTGGTTCTGTATATAATTCTCTGGAAAATCATCCATTATGCTTTAACCCTGTTTTTTTTTTTCCCTCAATAATAGACTTTAAAAAGACATTAAACTTTCTTTCTATATCTATTGCATTAACACTTCAAAGAATGACCTTAATATTTTAACTATGTACATTTGAAAATATATTTCAACATGATATAATCTATACACCACATATTCTTTCTGAAGTGCTCTGCCCTGTTTTGATGACATATCTCACATGTAAAGCAAATTATGCTCTAGTCAGGGCAAATAAGTGAGAAAATAGTTGAAGCATGTTCATCTTTGTGTGTGTGTGTGTGTGTGTGTGTGTGTGTGTGTGTGTGTGTGTGTGTGTGTGTGTGGTGGTTGAGTCTCACTCTGTCTTCCAGGCTGGAGTGTAGTGGCATGATCACAGCTTACTGAAACCTCAGCCCTCTGGGCTCAGGTGATCCTTCTACCTCAGCTGCCTGTACCTGAGACTACAGGTACACACCACCACCCTCTACTAATATTTTTGCTGTTGTTTTCTTGTAGAGATGAGATCTCACTAGGTTTTCAGGCTGGTCTCAAACTTCTGAGCTGAAACAATCCTCTCATCTTGACTTTCCAAAGTGATTGCGGGCGTTAGACACCACACCTGGTCCTTCAATTTTAACTTTATACTTTTTCTTCAATTCTTATTTAAAAATCTTAATTTACACAAAGGTTTTAAAAGTAAACTTCAATGTAAAGTATCTTAATATTATTAGAAAGTACAGGGAAAGATGAGAAGTATATTTATGCTAATAATTTATTTGTAGACATTAGTCTGCTCAATAGATTCATTTTAAACTAATTTATAATAGCTTTCAAAAATGCTATGAAAACTAAGACTTGTTCTGCTTTACAAATTTTAATTCACTGTGGGTACGTTTACATTAGAAAAATACAAGCCGGGCTTGGTGGCTCAGCCTGTAATCCCGCGCCTTTGGGAGGCTGAGGTGAGTGGATTGCCTGAGCCTGCGGGTTTGAGACTCGCCTGGGCAGCGAGACCTCATCTCTATAATAAATCAAAAAATCAGCCGGGCGTGGTAGCGCATGCCTGTAATTCTGGCTACTTGGAAGGCTGAGGTGGAAGGATGGCTGGAGCCCAGCAGGTCGAGGCTGCGGTGGCCGGGAGCGGCCACTGCACTCCAGTCTGGGCGACAGAGTGACACTCCAACTTTAAAAAAAAAAGAAAGAAAAATACAGATAGTTTTAAAAGGATATCCTTGAAAATCAGAGACCATAAAATATATATGTGGGCAGCAGTCAACCACAGAAGAATTTCAGGGCATTAAAAAATGGATAGAAAGGGGAGGAAAACGTTTCTGTAATTATGTATATCCCTGCCAAATGATCTATCCTACATTCTATAAACCCTTTATAAATAATATCAGTGTACATGTAAACATATTTGATTCCTGGAAAGAAGTTAAATAGATAGAAAAGGAAATGAGAATGTTAGACTTGCAAGAGTAGTTTGGGAGGGTATATATTTTTTAAATAAAAATGGCCATTGTAAAATGACACTAGTCATAAATATTCTAAGGTTAACTGATATGCATACATATAATTTTATTTTTGAATACTAAATATAGGGAAATAAAATTTGGAAACTTTCTGTATCGGTAGGAAATATTAAATGTATATTCTGTATAAGACACTAATTGGGAAAACTTACTTAAGCCATTTCAATTCTTTGAAGTAAATTTCTTATATAAAGGAGATAATAGAACCGCATAAACATTTGTGATCATTAAATGAAATCTTGTATTAGCATATTAGATAGATTTAGCAAAAAATCAATACATATTTGTTGTTAGTTCATCTTATACATAACTTTATATCTATATATGTAGAGTTATAAATAGTGAAACATAAATAGAGATAACAGTGAGGATAGTAATAGTAAAATACCAATTGCTAAACTTATTTATATTTAGTTTATTTGTGTCCAAAGTCTGTCTTAATAGCAGAAAATACTGACCTCAATAAATTTACCTTTTCTCTACAAGTTCGAATACATTTTTTATTTATCACAATTTAGGCTTGTTATTAAATATTTCACAATAAACTCAGAGAAAGACAATATATAGATGTAAAGAATGACTAGAATGTATAAAATTTTACTTTTGCTATTTTCTTTTCTAAATACTAATACTAATTGTGTGTTCTTACTTTTTTTATTTGACACCAAAATAAACTAAGTGCAATTAATTTGGAAGCAAATATGATATTACATTAGAGGATGATAGGTTGGTTTGTGGACAAACACTGAGCTATATAGGGCAGATCTAGAGCAGTGTGAGACCAGGAGGGAAGGGTGTTAAATTTTCAATAAAGAAGTCAAGCTAAGTCTGAATGAGAATATAATAGTATTAAATATTACTTTAATGCAGGTGTGAGGTGAGAATGTAAGTCAAATAAATTTCTGGTGGAAAGACATTCTAGCAGAAGAGAAGAGCCAGGGCAAGGGGCAGATGCAGAAATGTGCCTGGACTATCTGGAAAATCTCAATGAGTTTCATTTGACAGAACAAGTGAGAAACTAAAAGGAAATAAATAAAGAGAATTCAGTGGGAGGTAGAGGAGACAATGGGTGAAAAACTTGCAGTCTTAAATCTCTTACTGTGAAGATACACTATCTTGTTACAGCTAAAGTACAGACACTGAAAAAAGGCTTCCTGGAATTAAATTTCATTCTGCCAACCTTTGCCAGATAATATGCGGCAAGAACGTGAACTTCTTTGTTCTTTGGCTATCCTATACGTAAGATTATGATCATAATACTGCTAACACCAGAAGAATTTTCATAAGCATTATTTTACGGAGTGAGTGATATGGGCAACTATAGATTTTGAGCAGAGTAGTGATATAATCTGATTTATATTAAAAGTTTACTCTGATTAGAATAAAGATAATAAACAATATAAGCAAGAATATTTTAGAGAAGCAATTACAATAATTCAGATAAGAGACAGTGAGTGTCTTGTTCTAGCAGTAGAAGTAGAAACTTTAGATTTCAGACATATTTTGAAGATATATCAGCAAAAACTTATGACTGGTTAACTATGGACTATGAAAGAAAGCCAAGAATTAAAGGTAACTTCAAAGGTTTCACCCAAGCAATAAGAAAGATGGGATCCCCAGAAATTGAAAAGACTGGTAAATGGGGAAATGGGGGATGGGGGGAGAAACAAGTATTTTTTGAAGGTGGAAAATCTGAGATTTGCATCACATAGTGATTGAAGAGATAGACAAAACTATTAAATAGGCAGTTGAAATTGTGTGACGTGTTTAGGAGAGAAAATAAAGCTTGCAATTTAAATTTTAAAATGTCAGAATATAGGTCACTTTTGATAGCATAAAAATATATGAATTCACCAAAATAGTAAATATAGATAAATACACACACACACACACACACACACACACACACACACACACAGAGAGAGAGAGAGAGAGAGAAACATGTGTGCACACTCTTTCTATATAAGTATTCTATTTCTTAACTAAAATACTTGGGGTCAGAATTGTTTTGGATTCTATATATATTTTTCAAACTTTGGAACACTTACCATGTTTAGTTTCCCTAATTCAAAGATCTTATTCCAAACACTCAAATGAACAATTCCATTGGGCATTATGAAAGCTTTCAAAAAGTAGTGGATTTTGGAACATTTTGGATTTCTAATATTTGGATTAGAGATACTCAATTTGTGTATCTATATATGTGTGTGTATATGTGTATATGTGTATATGTGTGTATATGTGTATATGTGTGTGTATAGATGTATACACGTGTGTGTATACGTGTATATGTGTGTATATGTGTATATGTGTGTGTATAGATGTATACATATGTGTGTGTATATGTGTATATGTGTATATATGTGTATATGTGTGTGTATAGATGTATACACATGTTTGTGCATGTATATTGTTTGTGCATATATATATGTGTGTATGCAGTTATTCATATGTACAGTTTACTAATATAAATTGATGAATTTACATGTTTTGTAATATATACCACCTGCACAAAAACTGTTGACATTATAGTATTTTCTGTTAGGGATCAGAATGTATACTCAAACCATACAAGTTTCCTCTTAGGCCTTGTCATGCAGTATATTATCTGGCAAGGCATAGACATTTGTATAACAAAGAAATCCAACATCAATTTCTAAATCATGGCTTATGGCAAAAAAAGGGCAAATGAAGCAAGAGGACAAGAGAGCAAAGCAGAACATGAAATCGCTCCTGCAGTAAAACACTGACCTGACATGGATGTCACATTCAGCTTCTAGAGTAACTTCAGAGTGTCACTCTGAACCATTCTCACTACCATCTGAAAAGACAGCCTCACAAATCAACCAGACCATTTATAGTAAATTCTTAAGGAGACACATAAAAGTAGAAATAGCCAACATCTGTTTCTTGATTTTTTACAGATAATTTGCTTAAGGGTATACTAGGTGTACAACACCAGGCAAAAAGATATAATACAAGACACTAGAAAATCCCCACCCAGAAGACAAATAATATAGCATTAAAACAGGAGGAATTTATTTTAATATTGAGCAGATTTCCTGGTGCAGCAAACCAACAACCAATGCAATTGTCAGTCTCAAGAATTGAGTGGCATATGAAAAAATGTGGTAGTATTGAAATCGTTGAGTGGCATATAAAAAAATGTGGTAGCATTGAAATCTTTTATCTTGGTGAGTGTGTACCACTATAAACAAATAGGTATATAGGAATTTCATAATAATACTACTTACAATGTGAAGTAGACTAGAGTAATGCAATTTAAGTTATTTAATTCTGAAAAAGGAGCACCAGATTTTCTGGATAAATTGTGATTATATATATATATATATATATATAATACATATAGTATATAAATAATAGTGTGTATATATGCACACACACACACACACACACACACATATATATGTATTGCACTTTACAATGAAATTGGTGGCGCTGCAGGTACCAGGAGTGAATACACCCAGAACTAGGCAGAGAAGTAATATTACAGCAGCAGTCATAAGAAATTATTTAAATTGTTAGATTACTGAGCTCTTGTGCCTACACAAATTCTAAAGAGTTGGTACCATCAAAGGCATTTAATATTAGTGATACAAGAACTAATTAAATCTGTCACCGATGAAATTAAATTCACCTTTGTCATGTGTGGGGGGAAAAAATCTCAACAGAAATCCGAAGAATAGCCATCCACATTTTATGTGTTTGAAAATGAATTTGCAGTGTACTTATAATGTGGGAATATCCCAAGCTGAGAAAGTAGCAATTAAAAAATGAAACTGGTGTAGTGAAAACTCTGGGGGGGTCTGCAAATCAAATGAAAAATTTATCTGAAAGGATGTATTAGATCATGTAGGGTTTATAAATGAAAAAATCAAATGAGGCCAGATTAAGATGAGCTAACAAGCTTGAAAGTAGAAATTACAAAATTCATAAGTGAAAGTCAACAGTCAAAAGCACCAGGAGAACTCAAGTTATTGGGCTTAAACTCAAAGTAAATCCCAAGAGTTTGAAAATCCAGGATGACAAAAAAAATGAAAATAAAATGCACATACGCACACTTTTGTATAGCCTGTGTGTTTAAAAGGATTAAAGAACAAGAGTATCTTTTGGTTAAATGCAATGAACTCAAAAAGACAATGTTGGTTCATCAGCAGTAAATTCAAGAAGGGAGTTCATAAACCCCCCATAGAACATCCAGAAGCTATAGTAATTGGTGATAGTACACTTGAAAGGTGAAAGAAGGTGACCTTAAAACAAGGGGAACTCATTGAAGGTCTAATTGAGAAGAAATTATGCGTAAGTCTTTCCCTTCTCCATGCATGCAGGAGATTGCAGCTTCCCTACTTAAAATAAAACTACAGAATTATACTCCACAAGTGTAAAATAGAAATTCTCTTTCTTGAGAGAAAAAACTGAAGGTTTGAAGTCCATATTGTTCACGGGGTTTTAATAGATAGCCAAGGGCTTTTACTATTTGATGTTCCTACTGGGAGGCAGGTGTTAACACTTTAGACTGGAGGTAGAAAAATGGACATATAGTCTCAACAATATTTGACAAGTCCAAGACTGAAAAAAAAACAAAACCTGAAAACACTGTCAGCAACTATTTCCACAATTTTAAGTGCCAAAAGATCATCCTATAGTAAAAAATACAATGTTCTAGTATCCCCTTATGCATGCTATTTGAACTTGTTTTAGTATCCCTGCCTTATGCATAAGAGAATAGATCAAGATCATAAAAGCAGCTACTATGAAAACAGAAACTAAAGCAATTTGAAAAAATGAAGCAACTCGAGATAATTAGTTTATATGTGGAGAAGAAATATTACTTTATACCCTTAAAGGATACTGCACTCATGTAAAAGAATCAGGTATATATTTCACACACATAATTTAACAGGTATATATTTCACACACATAATTTAACAGAAATATTGAATGGAAAAGGTAAAGTAGACAAGTTTGACTTGTTCCTGAGTTCAAGGGAAGCACATTCATCTTTTTTTCATCATTAGTACAATCTTAGCTGTAGCCCAATCTATAATGCTCTAGGTTGGGTTAAGAAAGTTATTTTGTTTTTGTTGTCTTGATTTTTTGTTTGTTTGTTTTGTTTTGTTTTGTTTCACCTATGGAAGGCATGGGAATGTTTCACTCAGGACTCTCTTCAAAAAAGAATTTGCATTGGAAAGAGTAAAGTTATTTGACAACACAA
The DNA here is from genome assembly GCF_000164805.1 of Carlito syrichta. Taxonomy (NCBI): domain Eukaryota; kingdom Metazoa; phylum Chordata; class Mammalia; order Primates; family Tarsiidae; genus Carlito; species Carlito syrichta. Next base: position 93,070 of record NW_007252587.1, on the reverse strand, counting down.
AACTACTCTTGTTCCACTAAAGTATTATGTGAAAGGCACAATCTTTTTAGGGTACTCTCATGTAATGTTTGAATATAAAGGGAGTACTTAAGCTGTGATAGTCCTGCCTATCATGTGAATCCTCTTTTTGCTCTGGGATTTTCATCATTTTAACCAATACTTTCTCTGAGCTGCACTGCAGGTTGAGGTTCTTTCTATTCCATTTTTCTTTTCTTCTCTCCTTGTATTTTGTTCTGTAATTCTCACTGATATTTCTTGTCTCTTTTATGCTTCACAGCATAGAATTTTATATCTAGTAAAAATATAACTTAAAATGAAAACAAATATGTATTTTTATGCCATATAGACTGTGAGAATATATTCTGCAAGAGAAGTGCAATAAAAGAAATCTTAAATATAATTCCTTGGGCAGAAAGACAGTGATATCAGATGGGAAATAAATGGTTCTACACAAAATAATAAAGAACACTGAAAATAAACATGAGCAAATAAATGGACTCTGCTTAGTTTATTGATTTATATTTACTGAAAGTTGTTTTATGGTTCACCTTGTCACTTATATTAGTAAATGTTTCATGGCCATTAGAAAAATATGCACATTTCAATGATGAGTTTTAATTGTCATATAAAAGTCAAATTATGCCAACTTTATTGATTTAATATTTTGTATTCTTTTAAAATTAATTAAAATTGATTTTTGTACACTTGGTCTATAGATTACTGAGAAGTGACATTAAAGCATCTTTTATTTATTGTGGATTTGTCTATTTCTACATTTAGCTCTGCCATTTTTTTCTTTAAGTATTTGTAGCTCTGTTAATAGATATATTCACATTTATAAATGTTAGATCTTCTTGAATAATTGATCCTTTTATCATTATAAAATGTTTCTTTTTTAACTTTAGTAATACAATAAAAGATTATTGGACTCTATTTTTTAGAGCAGATTTAGGTCCACAGCAAAAGTAAATACAGGTTTTCCCACATACTAACCTTCTCTGACACATGCGTTGCCTCTTTCATTATCAACATCAACCATAGTGGTACATCTGTTAATATTAGTAATAGAACCTGCACTGGCACACAATTATCATCCAGAGCCCAAAGTTACATTATAGTTCTCTATAGATATTGTAAATTCTATGGGTTTAGACAAGTGTATAATGACATATATCCACCATTATAGTATCCAACAAAATAGTTTCGATGTCCTAAATATCATCTGTGCTCTAGCTATTTACTCTTCCATTCTCTTATCTTTTGATGACCACTGATTTTTTTTATTGTCTTCTTAATTTTGTCTTGTCTAGAATGCTACGTAGTTGGAATCGTATACTATGTATTCTTTCAATTTGGCTTCTTTTACTTACTAATAAGCAGTTGTTTTCTCCACATCTTCTCATAGTTTGAGAAATCATTTATTTTTATTGCTGAATTATATATCATTATATAGATGCACCACAGTTTATCTATTCACCTACCCAAAGACATCTTGTTTTTTTTCCAGATTTTGACAATTGTGAGCAAAGCTGCTAAAAACTGTGTGCAAGTTTTTGTGTGGACATAATTTTCATCGTTTTGTATAAATACCAACAAACATGATTACTGGATTATATGGTAGGAGTATGTCTATCTTTAGAGAAACTAAAATGTTGTCTTTAAAAATGGCTGTGCCATCTTGCATTCTCACTATCAATGAATGAGTTTCTATTGCTCCATTTCATCCACAGGATATAGTGTGTTCTGTGTTCTGAATTTTGGCTAATCTAATAAATGTGTAGTGGTATCTCATTATTGTTTTTATAACATATTTGACTTGAAATCTACCATATAGGCACTATTATAGAAACCCAATACTATATTACTTTAGTGTTTTCATAGTTTGTCATTTTCCAGTATTTTAGTTTCAACCCATCTCTTTGTATTTACAATGTGTTTCTTGTAAGCAACATATAGCATGGCCTTGCTAGATTATGAAGTCTGATATCTTTGCCTTCTAATTGAAAAGCTTAATTCAAGCATATATATTAATAACTAATATGTCTGATTTAAGTCTCCCATCTAGGTACTTGGTTTTAATTTGGGCCATTTTAAAATTATTTTGTTTTGTCTGCTTTCTTTGTTGTCAATATTCTCTATATGAATTTAAATCTATTTATATTTGTTTTGTGCTAAGTATTTTAACATGCAAATAAAACAAATATGTTTTATATTTATTCTAGGATCCTTATTATAGTAAAATACATCAGGCTCAGTGACTCAGCCTGTAATCTCAGCACTTTGGGAAGCTGAGGAGAGTGGATTGCCTGTGGTTTGAGACCAGCCCAGGCAATTTTATGAGACCATGTCTCTACAATAAATTAAAACAGTAAAATACATTCAAGACCTCCAATGTCTGTGTAATTCTTGTTATATATTTTACTTTCTTTTATAATAAAAACTTTCTAGTATATTTTATTTCATTTAAAGGAATTATAAGACTATTAATAATTTTACAATTCTACAAAAAATATAAATACTAAAAAATGATATTTTATATTTTCCTAAATATATTCCTATTCTGGTGCTTTTAACTACATAGTGTAAACTTTCTTTTCCATTTGTTAGTTTTTCTCTTAAACCTTAAAAACTATTTTACTATTTCTTGTAGTGAATTTACTTAAACTGCTTTCAAATTTTGTCTCAAAATATTTGTTAATATGTAAAAATTTAAAATAATATTTTAGTAACAAAAATTATAGCAGAAGAACTTGATTATGTTATTCACCGGTTGACATTCTGTTTTATATTTTTCTCACATTTCTTTTTTTTTTTCCTGCTAAGAAGGCAGTAATTATTTATTTTATTATTCTACAATATGTAATGAGAGGCAGTTGTGGTCATTCATATCTGTAATGACAGAGCTGTGGGAGGCTGAGGCAAAAAGACTATTTGAAATCAGAGTTTAAGACCAGCCTGGGCAGCATGGCAAGACCCTATTTCTACAAATATTAAATAAATAAATAATCCAGGCATATATTTGTAGTTCTAGCACTAGGGAGACAAGAGGATCACTTGAACCCAAAAGTTTGAGATCATGGTGAGCTATGATTGTACCACTTCATTCCAGCATGGGCAACGAGTGAGATCATGTCTCTTAAAATAAATAAATAAATACATACATACATACATAAATACATAAATAAAATGAGTATTCTTTTCCTGTCCCTTAAGATTTTCTCTTTTTCATTGGTTTTAACTAATTCATTGATGATACGCTACTTATGGTTTTAATTGCATATAACTTCCTTGGCATTTCTCTAAACTTCTTGGATATATAATTAACACATTTTATTTATTAGAAATATTTATCTATTAGAACAGTTTTTCTGACTTGTTCTATTTTTTCTGTCCATCTGGAAAACTAGTAATGTATACATTAGATCACTTGACAGAATATCACATATAGAAATGCTTTTTTCTGCTTTGGTTCTTTTCCATTCCATTTTGACTAGCTTTTGTTGTGTATTAATTGTATATGTTTGTGTTTAAGCTGTCCCTAAGACATTGACTTTTCTATTCTGAATCTAATATGTGGTTAAGTTTAAAAATAAATGATATTTAAACTTAATCACAGAGAAGAAAGACTAAGACACCCTAAATAAATATTAAAGAAAAGTGCAGTAAAGTGAAAATGTTTAGCAGGCATACTATTTGCAATATGGAAAAAAGAAGAAAATGAAGTAGAAGCAATATGAGTATCTGAAGATATCCTTACAATATAAATTCTAAAATGCCATACTAAACCTTTTTAAAGACTCATGAAACTTTGTAAAATTCAAATAGAATAACTAAAAATAAAATTACTAATATATAAACACCACAATAAATTTTCTTTAAAAAAAATTAATGAAATCAATCTCTAAAGGACACAAGGTTTTGATTAGAATCCAATAAAATTCACAGCTAACATTTCAGCAGAATCAATGAAATCCAGGAAACAATAGAATTACATCATCAAAGCACTACAAGAAATGATTGTAAATGTAAAATTCTATGACCAGTGAAATGGTCTTCCAAAATTAAAATATTTTACAGCATGTAAAACAAACAAAAATGAAAATAATTTCTCACCAGTCTACCCATATTAAAATGCAATTTTATAGAGTGTAGAAAATTTACCCCAGTCAGGTAAAGGAATTTTTTTTTCTTACATGTACTTTACCAAGGAATGGAATGTCAGGAAAGATAAATTTAAGATGCTCAACTGAATATGACAAGTAGATAAATGAGCTGATAAAAAAATTAAATTAGACAGAGATGTATTAACAGAGATCTACTAGACAATACAAAGAATATAACAGTATAAAGAGAGTAAAAACATTATCTACCACATTATATTTTAAAGTGTCTTGACTTTAAAAGTGATGAGATTATATAAATTGAAAGAGCTCATTAGTTTTCAGGGATGTGAAGGATTGATGGTCTGGCTGCCAGTATTTTGATCTAGAGAAAGTTATTGTAAAATGAAGCAGGTTAAAACCAACCTTACTTTGTCAGTTGGTTGTTTAATTAGAGAATATTTTAAGTAGTTGACAAGCAAGGAAAAAATTTGCAACAGCAAAACTATCAATAGCTCTCTGTAATTTCACTTCAAAATGTGTTCAGTTAGCAGCTTCTGATACACTAGTGTCTAGAAGAAACTGAGTCTAAAAATTCTGAGTCTATTTTTTAAAAATTTCCATTTAGTATGCATCTATTGAATCCTTTAAGTTTATGATACTCATATTTCTCACCCATAATTAATTGTCATCTCAATAACTACAAGTTAGACTATAAGACAATTTAAAATATTAATTATTTTTGCAATACTAGAATGTTGACAGCACTTATTATTTGTATACCTAACCCTTAACTATACCCCACAATATCATAATAAAAAATATTGATTATTAAAAAAAAAGTATTTCATGTGAAAATCAGTCTTACAGGATGCATTGTTACAGCATTATTGGTCCTGTCACTCACATTCTATTTTGTCTTAAATTGTCACCAAACAAGGACACATAATAAGAGTTTTTGGACAAACATGTGGATATCATATAACTGCATTTGTAAGAAAGAAGTGGATATCTGGATTTGTAATCAGAATGAAGGCAGTAAGAAAGGTACTATTTTTTCCTTTCGGGATAATACATTTTATCTATTTGAAACAGCAAAACATCTGCATTAACTAATTTTAATAATCTATTTTATCACTGCTTTATGATTCATATGTGTAATTTCCTCTGAAATCTTCAAAAATGTCTAATAGTTTTAGAATAAATAACTTTTTAATGAAAGCAAATTGCTAACTTACAGTGAATTAAAAAGAATAATAAGGTATAGTAAAGATTCTGGAATAACTCAGTAGGTCCAAAATGCTTAACTAAAACCAAATTTTAAATCTTTAAACTCTCTGTTGGTGCGCATTTATTGCTTTATATGATTTGTTTCACTTGCCATATATATTTCCTCTATTTTCAAGTACACATATCAGAAAACAGTCCACCTCAACTCTTAAGCTAAAATATCCACAGTATTAGAAAGCATATCATAAGTATGATTTTTAAAGTGTCAGTTTATTTACTTAAATAAAGACTTATTTGCATATATCATGTCTTTTTTCCACCTCTGGATCAATAATTTGTGAACAAGAAGTAGTGTCATCCTGTTCTAATGTGGAGAGTTGCACAGGAAATTGTAAGTTACAGTTAAAATTAAAGGAGAGTTTCCGAAACGATATGAGGAAGAGGAATTTCCAATATAAAAAAATATGTAAACATAATTTGTCAATTCTACCATGGTAGCAGTTTTTGTTTTTATCATAAGATCCCTTGTATATGTTACCTTGTATCTTTTTGTTGAAAAACTACATTAATGATTGTCTAGTCAATCAGTGCTTTACATTTTATAAATTGGATATACTAGTATTTTTTTAAATTTTTTATTTTTCTTCTAAGAATTCTCAATAAAAAATAAAGAGAATAAATAAGTGAAATAAATTAACATATTTTGATAAATAGGGATGTATAGTACTTTTTGTTAACTAGCTTATAGTATAGTGTATATGATTTACATATATATATAATTTATCTTTATCAGAGCTGTAGTTTTCACTTTAAAATTTTTTTCTAAATATGTTATTTAATAGTTTGGAAGTATTTCCAAAATATAGTTTTCTTGGTCTTTACTAAAGTATCATTTATTTTATTCAGAAAAAAATATCTTTTTAAAAGAATACTGCACTAGGCATGCATAAATATTTATGTCTGTATTAGAAGACAAAACAAAATAAAAAGGTGATAAGTTCAGAAACAGGGTAACTATGTAAAAACAAAGTTTTAATTTTTTAGCAGTTTTAAGGGTACATAATTTGAATATCATACAATTCACCCAATGAAAGTACACAATCTAATAATTTTAATATGTTTAGAGTATTGTGCAACCATCACCACAATCTGTTTTAGAACATCTATTATACAATTTATTGTCCCCATCATCTCTTCACTGTCCCCAGGTCCCAGGAAATCACTTATTTACTTTCTGTTTTTATATATTTATCCATTCTTTTTTTTTTTCTATTCCTCCTGTTTAATGTAATTGTAGATCTTCCTCCATTTTTACTTGTTTTGTATCACACTTCTCAGGTTTGAATTTTGTAAGGGATAATGTGGAGTTGTATATCTGGTGTCAAATAAAATAAAGTTGCTAGCATAAAGCAGAGGACACTAGACAATATGTCATGGTGGCTTTTCCTCCTGTCTACGGGAAACATTATATACCATATGAAAATTAGTTGAATAATTCCAATGTTGGAAGTATTCAAGTATGTGTATACATGGCATTGATACTCTTGGTTCTTTCTGCCAAAATTAACTTGTCTAAAATACACGAATATTTTCAAGTTCAGTAGTTTAAATTTTGTTTTCAAAAGCTGCTGCAATAACTTCTGCAGTTAGTGTTTTATGACGTAGTTACATACCTGGAAGAATCCAATTCCAGATATAGAAATACCATATCTTTACAAAACCAAGCAGTTACAGAGAATTCTTCAGTAGAAAAATTCCACAAATAAGGTTTTCACAGAACATACTATTTCACTTTTAAGTATTCAGTAGGTAAACAAAATGTGGAGTGCTACCACCCACAGAGTGCATAAAATACCAAATAACTGTTTCCAATTTGTCTTGCGTCTTTAGTGTCATAATTTATTATCTTAAAATATATTTAATGTAATTGTCAGAGCCTTTGATCTTATTTGCTTCTTTTTTTGTTATTTTAAAAATGTATTTAAGGTACACTTTAAATAGAGTTTAATCTCATTTCTTTAATCTCAACTGCTTTCTACCCAATACTCTGAAATAAAATGTATGTTGCTATCAATAACCATGTTTTCAAACATAAAGAAATCAAAGATGATTGAAGCTTAAATAGTTTGCCATGATGGCAGAAAGAAAACTGGATTCCAGAGGTTGTGCTCACCTCAAGGTAACTTTCTACTTTTTCCTCTCTGGCTTAGAAATAAAATGAGATCGAATAATCTCTTTGGAGAAATATATGGGTAATATGTCTATAAAGATTTTAAAATCTATGCTGTTAAATGCTTTTAATTTTGATATTTATTCTGCTTATAGTAGACTATACTTGAATATCTAAAAGATTATTTTGCATTTTACTTATCTTCCCCAGGATTTCTTTCTTTTAGATTATGGTATTATTTTAAGTCTGAATTATACTGTACATCTTCAGCAAACAAATTGCAAAGCAAGATTTTACAGTAATGTAATATAGGCTATACTGGTTGTTAGCCTGAGGATAAAGTCGTAGATAAGTAGCAACAGCAGTCATATTTATTGAGTACCTACCAGGTGCCAATATATTTACACACACTAACTCATCTAATTCTTAAAAATAAGGGAAGCCAAAAACAAAGTTAAAAGGTGAAAGGTAAGTTTAAAAACAGGATAACATTGTAAAAACAAAGAAACATACTACTAGTATTCATCCCCTAGAATTGAGAGATCTGTCAGAAGGAAGTTAAATATCTTGTTCAAGGTCACACAGGTAGGAAGAGTAATGCTAAGATCAAAATTTAGGCAGTCCAGCCCTTGCTCTTCTACTTTTAACCTTCACCCTTTTCTGTATTTCCCTGTGCAACCACCAAATTTGCTTCTCCTCATATTTCTCGTATACATGTATTGAAATAAGATTTCCCTGTACTTCTATAAAACTCAATAAATTCCTCTAGCCTATGTTCAAATGTATTATATATCTTGTTCATTTGGTGCATCACCCCAAGCTCCTTGATCTTTTTTTATATTTGTAGCCCTGTCACATGCTTGAGAAAGGACAAACCCGCAATAAACTATGATTTAACAATAAATGATAGCGTGAAGGAATTACCAAATTTATTGGACATCTATGTGCTGAGTATGATATAGATACCACAAAAGAAGCATTAAACAAAACTAGAAATAGTTTGTGCTTCCATGGAGATCATAGTTGTTACCAAATATTTAGATACATTCGTATGGCTCTAAAAAACTAAATCTTATTTCAAGTATTTGAGTTTCCTGGTAACTAAGGTTTAAGTAGAAAATGTTTACTATGTTCATGATGATGTAAATGTTAACATATTTAATTCTCAAACAGGTGGAAGTTTAGATCTGGACTTGTCAAAATGATTCAAGATAAATCTTCATGTTGTGTAAACAGACTTTGTTAAGATGTGACATTTTTGTTTTTAATTATCACTTTTTATTCCATATGAAACACAGTACTCTGCTGTCCCCGTGTATTCTCTCTATTTCTGTGTTCTGACTCTACTTTGTAGGTATGTAAACTTTAATGATTTCAATTTATTATAGACTGAAGTAGTTTAAAAATAATCTTTCCCTTTGTGTTCAAAGCTATTTGAAAGTAGTGCAAGAATCCCAAATCATCATTCTAGTCAGTCTCATAGTTATTTGGCAAAATCAATTTTACCACTGAGAAGAAAATCAAATGGTTCACTGAAAAATTATATAGTTGTCATCTAAATAATCTCAATGTACTTTTGTAATTTAACTCATCACAAAAGCCTCAATAATAAAAAATACATGTTCATTTAAAGTATTTTTTTATTATCTTGACTTTAAAATTTCCTTTTTTACCACATTTTTTCCATTTCATTATTTTTTTTTAAAATTTTAGTATAGAGATGTGAGGTACAATTGAGGAGTAGCTACATAAGCAGGCTGTATATAGGTGAAGTTTGGGCTTCTGAAATGCCCTCATTCTCTCCTGAATAGATGGTTAGTAAAGCTGAGTATTTTTTAATATGTCTATTAGCTGCTTGTTATGTCTTCTTGTGGGCAGTGTCTGTTTTTTCCTTTCACTTTGTTTGAGTTCCATGTAGATCTTGAGAGTTAGGCCTTTGTCAGATGTAGAATTTGCAAATATTTTCTCCCGATCTGTGAGTAGTCTCTTTACTCTCTTATTATTTTGTTTTGCTGTGCAAAAGCTTTACAGCTTGATGAGGACCTACTTGTTTATCTTAACTTTTATGGCATTTGTTTTTGGGGACTTGGTCAAGAATTTTTTGCCTACTCCAAGGTGTATAAGGGTATTTTCTATATTTTCTTCTAGGTTTCTTATAGTTTGAGGTTTTATGTTTAGGACTTTGATGCATTTAGTGCATTTTTATATATAGTGACAGATAAGGGTCCAATTTCATCCTTCTGCATGTGGTCAGCCAGTTTTCCTAGCACCATTTGCTAAATATGGTCTCCTTTCTCAAGTGATTGTTTTTGGTACTTTTGTCAAAGATAAGTTGGTTGAGAAACCATGTTTTTGCTTCCAGAATCCTGTTCCATTAGTCTATGTGTCTATTCTTGTACCAATAGTTAGTTGTTAGTTACTCTAGGCTAAAAACAAAGTCTGGAAGGGTGATACCTCCTTCTTTGTTCTTTTTGCTGAGTATTGCTTTGGTTATTCATGCCCTTTTCTGATTACATATGAATTTCTGTATTGTCATTTCCAGGTCTGAGAAAAATGAAGGTAATTTGTTGGATATTGGCATGAATCATTAGGCTGGAGCCTACAGGATAGATGGATAAAAATCTTGACAAAATGGAGTCTTCCAATTCATAAGTGTGGAATAATTTTCCATTTGTTTGTGTCACCTTTGATTTGTTTGAGCAGTGTTTAGTAGTTTTCCTTGTAAAGGTCTTTCACTTTTCTGGTTAAGTAGATGCCAAGGTATTTCTTTGTATGTGTGATTATTGTAAATGGGATTGTACTTTTTATCTGTTCTGTGCTTACCTATTGCTGTTGTATAGAAATACAACTGTCACGCACATTGCTTTTTGCACCCAAAACATCATCAAAATGATTTATCAGTGCAAGGAGACTTTTGATGGTCTCTCTTGGGTTTTCAAAATATAGAATTATATCATCAACCAGGAAGGATAACTTAACTTCCTCTTTTCCTGTTTGGATACCCCTGATAATCTTATTTTGCCTGATTCTTCTGGCTAGAACTTCTAGCACTATGTTGAACAGGAGGGGTGAGAATGGTCATCATTTTTTGTTTCTGTTCTTAGGTGGAATGCTCTAACATCTGCCCATTGAGCAAAACGTTGACTGTGAGTTTACCATAGATGTCTCTTACTGGTTTGAGGAATGTTCTTTCTATGCCCATGTGTCCAAGGATTTTTAACAGGATGGGATGCTGAATTTTGTCAAATGCTTTTTCTGCATCTAATGATACAACCATGTGGCTCTTGTTTTTACATCTGCTATTGTACTGGACCATGTTTGTGGTCTTGTAAACAATGAATCATCCCTGCATTCCAGGAATGAAGTCCACCTGTTCATGGTGAATGATCTTTGCAATGTGTAATTTGACCCAATTTGCTAGAATCTTGCTAAGATTTTTTGTATCTGTGTTCATCAAGGAGATTAGCCTATAATTCTCTTACCTTGTGGGATCTTTGTCAGGTTGTGGTATCAGCATGATGTTAGCTTCATCAAATGATTTGAGAAGAATTCCATCATTCTGAATTGCCTGGAATATTTTTGATAAAATCGGTATCAGCTTCTCCTTGTATATCTTGCAGAATTCAACCGGTAAGCCACCTTGTTCAAGGCTTTTTTTGGTGAGTAAAATTCTTATGACTGTGTCGATATTATGGAATATTATTGGTCTGTTTATAGTTTCTTTTCTTTTTTTTTTTTTTTTGAATTGGAGTCTCACTCTGTTGCCCAGACTGGAGTGCAGTGGCTGCTCCCAGCCACCGCAGCCTCAACCTGCTGGGCTCTGGCGATCCTTCTGCCTCAGCCTTCTGTGTAGCCAGAATTACAAGCATGTGCTACCACACCCAGCTGATTTTTGATTTATTGTAGAAATGAGATCTTGCTGCCCAGGCGGGTCTCGAACCCATGGGCTCAGGCAATCCACTCACCTCAGTCTCCCAAAGGCACAGGATTACAGGCTGAGCCACTGAGCCCAGCTGTTTATAGTTTCAATTTCCAGTTGTTTCAAACTTAGGAGGTTGTGTGATGTCAAAAGGCCTCCATTTCCTTTAGGTTTTCTAGTTTATTTACATACAGGTGTTTCTAGTTATCTGTGATAATCTGATTAATTTCTTCAAGGTCAGTTGTGACTTTCGCTTTTGTGTTTCTAATTGTGTTCATTTTAACTTTCTCTCATTTTTTAAAGTCAATCTCTCCAGAGGTCCATCAATATTATTTATCCCTTTAAAGAACTAGTTTTTTGTCTAGTTGGTTCTTTTTTCTATGATTTTTTTTGTTCGTGTTCTGGAATTGTGATGTTATCGTGTTGATCTGGATTCTTCTGCTGAAGTTAGCATTCCAGCTCCCTTAGGTGTGATGTTAGGCTGGTTTTTTGAGATCTTTCTGTTTTCTAGATGTGTGCATGCAATGATACCAATTTTCCTCTTCACACTGATTTCATGGCATCCAACAGATTCTGATAAGACATGTCTTTGTTTTCCTTTTTTCAGGAATCTTTTTATGACTGTCTTAATGTCTGTGTTGATCCAGAACTCATTTAGTAGCATGTTGTTTAGTGTCCATGTGTTTGGGTGTTTTGGGGGAGTTTGTTGATGGTGATATTTATTTTTATTCCACTATGATCTAAGAAGATGTTTGATATTATTTAAATCTTTTTTATTTGGTTTATGTTTGATTTATGTCCAAGAATATGATCAATCTTGGAGTATGTTCTATGTTCTGATAGGTAGGATTAAAATATGAGAGTTTATCCTTGTCATCAAACTCTTAAGGGATTACCTTTTCTTTTAACTTTTGCATTTATACATGTGTGTGCTTTCATTTTTGTGGGTGCTCTGTATGCTCTGTTAACTTTGTGTTTGCCTGTATTTTTTTGATGGACATGACATTTTTTGTCTGTATTCAGACTTTCTTAAGCATCTTCTGAAGGGCTGTTCTGGAGGCACAATATTTTCTTAGGTATTTGATATCTGTAAAGGATTTTAATTCTCCATCACTGATGAAGCTTAGGTTGGTTGAGTAGGTAATTTTGGGTTGGAATTGCTTACCTTTAAGAATGTTAAAAATATGGTTTCAATGTCTTCTGACTTGTAGTGTTTCTGCAGGTAAGTCTGGAGTGATTCTAGTGTGTTTTCCCCAGTAGGAAGTCTGAGCTTTCTCACTGCCTTTAGGATTTTGTCTTTCATGCTTACTTTGCAGAGTCAGGATACTATGTTTCTAGGGGTGGATCTCCTCATGTGATGCAATGCTTCTCTGAATCTCTTGGGCTTCTCTGAATCTCTTGTGCTTGAATGGTCATGCCTCTGGTGAGATGGGGAAAATTTTCTTGGATAACTCCATGGAATGCTTATTCCAAGGTATTCTCCATTTCCCATTTTGCTCCAGGAACAACCATCAGGAATAAATTTGGCTTTTTGAAATAGTTCCACATCTTTTGGAGGCTTTTATCCTTCCTTTTGAGTTTTCTGTTTTTCTGGGTTTTTTTGTTTTGTTTGTTTGTTTGTTTGTCTTAACAGATTGGGTTAATTCCACATTTTGGTCTTAAAGCTCTGAGCTTCTTTTCACTTCTTGGTTGATTCTGTTTCTATGTTTGTTAGTTTGTTACATATTTTAAGAATTTTTTTTCTATTATTTTAAAATAACGTTTTTTTGAAATCAGTCAATCTGCTTTTATTTCCTTTACAATTTCATTTAGTTTTGCTTCTTGTTTCTGTTCATTTTTACCTTCCAGTCTATAATTTATTGGCTGTTATCTGGGGCAGGTCATTCTGGGGGTGTCCATTGTTGTATTCTGTTAGTTGTTTTTGAGGGCACTGTTTGTTTAGGACTCTGAGGGTTGCCTGTGTTTTTCTGTTGATTTTTTTTCTCATTTGTGAAAGGTCTCAGTGAGAGAAGGAGAAGCATTCCCTCTTGCTGCTTGCTCCATCCTGTGGCATGTTACTGAAAATTCAGTTTCTTTCTCTGGCTGCTAAACTAGTCATTCTAGTTGTCAGCCCTTGCTGGCCAATGGGTGGGATAGGGTGTGACCAATGGCTGAGATAGGGTGAACTGACTCACCTCACTTCTTCTCCAGGTGGGACTTCAGTTTCCCTTCTAGCCTATTGCATGGTGGGAGATAGAGTTCAAGGATTTCCATATCTATCATTGCTTTCTGATCTTTCTGTGTACAAAGAGACCTTTGCTGGGGTTAGGGTATATTGGTTGCTAGATCCTTACTCTCTGCCTTGCTTGGTAAAAGAGAAGTCAATCTGTTTCTCCACTAGTTGCCAACAGCAAGAATGCCAGTCAGATTCACTATGCATGGATTTTTATTTTTTCCTCCCTGGGAACTGGCTGCCACAACAGTGGCTAGTTAGAAGGTTTTGTTCCCTATTTCACTTGGAATTCAGTTGTCTCCCACAATGTCCTAAGCAAAACTCCTCGCATGTGGGACTGACAGCTCAAACATGGCTGGAACAGGGTGAATGTATTCAAAATGACTTAGAATCACTGATTCCTTTCCTTCACCAAGCATATTTCTGCATTTGTCAGAGCCTAGAATAGGGTGGAAAGTGGGACACTGGCAGTCTTGTGTCTGCTGATAATTTGTGGTCTCTCTGCAAAGATACCTCCACTGGATGCACGATGTATCACCTGTCCAAAAGTTGTCAGGTATCCCCATCAGTCAGAAACTGGATCCCCACTCTATTTTGCTAGGCAAGAAAAGCACCAGTCTACTGTACCATGGTGGTCATCCTGGATCTCCCCTTTTTACTACTTTTGGTATTACTTGTATATACATGAATATTTGCTGATTTATTTGTTAAAAATACAGCAAAAGGATAGTTTATCTACATTTCTGCAATTTATTTTTTACAATAAAGTAATATATACTTAAGCCAAATTATGAGTAAGAATCTACTTGGAGATTGTATATTTTGTGTGATATCTTTTGTTTTCTATTTTTCAAAATCTTTCTAGATAATTTCTATTTTTATTTATATATTTTTTAAGATGTGAGGTACAATTCAGGGTTAGATATATAAGTGCTCATTATACAGGTGAAATTTGGGCCTCCCATAGGTCCTCACTTCACCTGATTTGGGATCAAGCACTCTTATTATTAATGTTATGTTTCCTCCCAACTCTCTTGGCAGTGATCTGCTATTGTCAATCCCTTCATATAATATTATGATAAATGTTCAGGGTCCACTTATGAGTGAGAACCAGTGGTACTCAGCACTTTGTTTCTGTGATAGATCACTGTGTGTGATAGACTCTAAATCTATCCAAGTTACTGAAAATCCATTATTTTGTCCTTCTTTATGGCTGTGTAATATTCTATCATGTAAATGTAGCACTGTTTTTATGCTATCCATTTTTGATGGGCAGCACGGTTGGTGCCATGTTTTTGCTATTGTGTATAGTGGTGCAATTAACATGTGTGTGCAGGTATCTTTTTTGTAGAATGATTTGTATTCCTTCAGGTATATTCCTAGAAAGGGGATTGCTGGATCAAATGGAAGGTCACTGTTTATATCTTTTAGAAATCATTACACTGTTTTTCACAGAGGTTGTACTAGTTTATACTCCCACCAACAGTGTAGAAGTATTCCCTTTTCTTTGCATCCTCTCCAGAATCTGGTGTTTTTTGTTTTTAATAATATCCATCTTAACTAACTGTGTGATTTTTAGAACATGTACTTAATAACTTAGTAGCTATTTTTTTTACTATCACCTGTAATGTACAGGTGATAGCCTAAAAATAATCTTTCTATTGTCAAATCTATTTGTAAGAAGTGCAGAAATCTGAAATTATCATTCTAGTCAGTCTCACAGTTATTTAGCAAAACTAATTTTACCACTGAGAAGAGAACCAAATAATCTGTTGAAAAATTATATAGTTGTCATATAATAATATCAAAGTACTTTTGTAATTCAACTCATTACAAATGCTTCTACAACTTATATTGTATACATGTTCATTTAAAGCAAATATTGTTCTATCATCTTGGCTCTAAATGAACTGGTTCATTTATTGCCACTTTTGATATCACTAGTATATGTGTGAATATTTGTTAATTTATTTGTTAAAAATGTAGTCAATTGGATGCCTTATTTTATTTTTTGTGGACTTTGTTGTTTGCAATGGAGTGATATATGCTGAAGTCAAATTATCAGTAAAAATTTATTTGGAATCTGTATATTTTGTATGATATATTTTGTTTTCTTTATTTTAAAATCTTTTCTAGGGAATTTGCATTGTTGTGTTTTTGAAAGACTTACTATTTTTTTCTTTTTTTTTAGTTGGAGTCTCACTCTGCCCAGACTGTAGTGCAGTGGCATGCTCCTGGCCACCGCAGCCTCGACCTGCTGGGCTCCGGCGATCCTTCCGCCTCAGCCTTCCAAGGAGCTGGAATTACAGGCATGCACTACCACGCCCAGGTGATTTTTTGATTTATTGTAGAGATGAGGTCCTGCTGCCCAGGCGGGTCTCAAACCCGCGGGCTCAGGCAATCCACTCACCTCAACCTCCCAACGGCGCGGGATTACAGGCTGAGCCACTGAGCCCAGCTTATTTTTTTTCTATGTGATTTTTAGGCAATGCACTTAAGATCTTAGTTTCAAATTTTCTACTATCACTTGTAATATGGAGATAATATCTGCCCCAAAAGATTATAGAAAATTAGTTACAGTACTATGTAATTATTGTGTAAAATTATTCCATTTTATTCAGACAAATTTTTGAACTTTTTTAAACCCCAAGAACAAATAAGGATTGGAAATTTAAAGAAACCTAATGAAACCTTCTCTAATTTAGGTCAGACACATTTAATATGACAACAGAATACAATATTTTTATGATAACACAATACATTATGCCAGAATGAAATTACCAATAATTCTACAAACATACAGTTCCATGAATACAGACACACAAATTAGAGATATTTAATTCCAATTAGATAAATGATGAGGGAAAATGGAGTAAAGAAAATGGTATTAATAAGAAAGGACAAAAAATGCAGACATACAAGAAAAAATAATGTGGCCATGCCAAAATAATTCACCTAGGTAAAGAAATATAGAAAGCAGTTCAGATATATCTGAGAATCTAGAGAATTCTTCTAACCAGGAAATAAGATTGAAGATGTAATTGACATCTACAGTTAATTATAAGGGAAGAGGTCAACAGAGTGAAACAATCAATTAATAGTTAGTGAAAAGAATGCTAGAAAAACCCTAATATTTAAAAAACATGACAGTAAGAAACAAAAGCCGGAGCTGTCTTGCAATTATTTGATAGGTAGAATTTTTCCAAATATCTAAAAAATGAAAAACAAAAAATTTTGATATAAGGATTAAAACCTTTTTGGAATTAGAATTATTCCTCAGTGACTTTAGGAATAAAATGTTCAGTAGGTTATTTTAGTAGAAATATTTCATACTTTTTATTACTCTTTCAGTAGAATTCTTCTTATAATTTTATTCTACTAAATTGAGGACCAAATTGAAAGTGAGACAAATTATAAACTACTGTCTCAAAACACAGAATTAGAAGCGAGAAGAGAAAAAGAGAAGATAATCAATAATAGTCATTTCCCTTATTTGGCACTAATTAATCCTCCTATGCATATCATTTCTCCTGAAAGCACATTCCTTCATTAAATTCCATTTCTACTATGCACCCCATTCACAGAGACTTTATACTTCTTTTTTTCAGAGACTGGATGCTTTCATATTTATTATCCTTGTGAAATGTGTTTTCCTTGTGTAATCCCTATTATAGAGGTTTTCTATTATAGAAAACAAATTACCTTTCAGTATAATCCCTGGAGAACATGTACATATATCCTTCCATTCAGATTAATAATCACTAAATATTGACTATATAAAATTCAAATTCCTGTATATATCATCTATTTTATTATTATTTTTAGATATGAAAATGTATAATATATAAACCTATATGTAAATTAAAAATCATATGCATATAAAGTTAAATAACAGGGTAGATATTGCCTAAAATTTGAGATAATTTTCTTTATATACCTTGTTAAAAATCTTCTACTTAATAAATTTTCTCTAAATGTTTTTTCTCTGTTTTTTTCTGTCTGATTTTCCATATCAGCATTTTGTACCAGAAATTTCTGCAACAATAGTAATAAACTTCATCTGCACCATTGAGATATGATACTAACTAGCCATACATGACTATTTAGTACCTGAAATATGACTAGCAAGGCTGTTGAGTTGAATTTTGAAAAATTTACTTTAACTAATTGAATTTTAATACTATCACGTGGCTAATGACTATGCTATCAACAGTGTAGCATGACATTAATTCTTTCTCATTCTGTCTCTTTCCTATAACTTGGTCTCTATTTTTCTCTCATTTATATCTGTATCTATAATTCTGACTCTAGCCATTTTTTTTCAGACCTTAGGCACTTTTGCTTAACTCAACTGAAAGACAGAAACCATACTTCAAATGCAACCACAAGTCACTGATCTTGTTTGTAACATCTCCGGAACTGCTGACTGAAACTGTTTGAGTCTTTTGCTGGTTCAGTTTTGATAAACTCTGAGGGCTTTATCATACACACTTTGTATTTTTTGGTTATTACTCTTGGACTCCATG
The DNA here is from genome assembly GCF_000164805.1 of Carlito syrichta. Lineage (NCBI taxonomy): Eukaryota > Metazoa > Chordata > Mammalia > Primates > Tarsiidae > Carlito > Carlito syrichta. The sequence goes on along the minus strand of NW_007252587.1, from coordinate 74,913 downwards.
AAAATCAGAACCTTCACCATTTTTAAGTTCATTCTACTTGTAGTGTGTTGAAAACAACAACAAAAGATCTTATAAATGACTTTAAACTTGTACAGTGTAAGATTTGACTATTTACTTTCACATATTATTATTATTATTATTAATTGCCTTTCACGATATTGTTCTTCACATTGTGTGACCTAATCACTTATGAATCATATGCATTTTGTGATTTCTCTCTGTTTAGAGACACTGTTATTAAAACCTATCTTAGCCTACTTTTATAATACTCAAACTATTTTAAAAATTATATATGTCCGATATTTTAAAGACAAGTTGAGGCTGTGATTTAAACATTCCTCATAAAGTTTAAAATTTTAGAGTAGTGAGTAAAATCAGCAATATGGAGGAATAGAAGCTTCAGCACTCATCTCCTCACAGAAACATCAATTTGAATAATCATTCATGTGCAACAATACCTTCATAAGCACTAAGGAATCCAACTGAGAGATTAAAACATCTGAGTGAAACATATCACATGCCCTCACTCATAAATGGACCTTGAACAATTATTGTAATACTATAAGGAAAAGGTTGTCAGTAATGAAAAATTTCTGGGAGGCAGAGGCAGAATTGGCACTAGTGGGATTCTGCGGGGGAGAGGAGCACACCTCATCAACAAGGGTAGTTCAAGCAGATGAGAAACATCATCAAGCTTGAAGACAGGTCATGTGAAATTATCCATTTGGAGGAACAAAAAGAAAAAAAAGAATGAGAAAGTATACAGAAAGCCTGTAATACTTACAGACATTATCAAGCAAATCAATATGTGGGCTGAGTTCAGTGTCTCACAGCTGTAATCTCAGCATTTTGGGAGTTGAAGGCAATAATTGCCTGAGCCCAGACATTTGAAACTAGCCTGGGCAACTTGGCAAGATCTTGTCTATATGATAAATAAAAAACCAAGCATGGTGGCACACATCTGTAGTTTCAGCTACTTGGAAGGCCGAGGCAGAAGAATCACCTAAGTCAAGACTGCAGTAGCCATGAGTGTGCTTCTGCACTCCAACTTAAGCAAAAGAGTGAGACTCTGACTCTCTCTCTCTCTCTCTCTCTCTCTCTCTCTCTCTCTATATATATATATATATATATATAAAACAGAAACACCAGAGATAGAGAAAGGGGCAGAAAGTTTATTTTGGAAAATAATGACAGAAAACTTGCTAAATAATATCTAGAAGAAACTGAAAAAGATTAAACATAAGGAGGTCTTCACTGAAATACCTTATAATCAAACTCTCAAAAACCAAAACCAGAAAAATTTAAAAACAGCAGGGAAAAGGGAGCATATTACATACAAAAGTGTATGAATTGACTATGAGCAGATTTCTCGACAGAAATTATGGGTGCCAGGAGACAGTAGGATGTATATTCAAAACACTGAAAGAAAAATAAATGTCAAACTTTAAAACTGTATTTAATAAAGCTTTCCTTCAGAAATTCAAGAGAGATAACACTTTTTTTTAGACTAACAAAATCTGGTGTAGTTCATCACCACTCGTTCTGCCTGATAAGAAGTGATAAAGGGAGTACAACAAATTGAAATGAAAGCATAGTTCTCCCTTATTCATGGAAGATGTGTTCTAAGATTCCCAGTGGTTTCCTAAAATCATGGAAACAACTTAATCATATATATATGATAATGTTGAATTTATAAAAAAAACATAGTCCCCTTGTGTCTTGGGGTCATTATTAAATTAAATAACAGATACTTGAAAGAAGCACTGATTTATCCTAATGGTAAATCTAATAACTGATGTGGCTACTAAATGACTAATGAATGAGTATTGCATACATCATAGATAAAACAGAAAAATGGATAATATACATCCCAGCAAGACTCAACAAACAGCAAAATAATTCATCACACATTCCAGAATGGTGAACAGTTTAAAACTTATAAATTATTCATTTCTGTAATATTTTATTTAATATTTTTTGTCTGTAGTTGATCACAGTTAAGTGAATCCACAAAATGTGAAACTGCAGAAGCGACTACCGTACACTAACTTATAACATGAAAATTTAAAAAGTAAAAAACTCACTGTAAAGAAACAATATAATCGAGTTCATAATATTCTAATATTGCAGTGGTGTGCAACAATTTTAACTCTAGTATAAGAAGACAAAAGTATTAACCATAACTATGACTACAATGATTTTTAATGACGACAGAACATAAACATGCAAATTATGATATCAATAATCTAAAATGTAGAAAGATGAGAAATTGCAGTGTAGAATTTTTTTTTTATTGTAACAGACAAGGTCTCACTATACTGCCTAGACTGATCTCAAACTCAAGCTATCCTCCCCCTCTGACCTCCCAAAGTGCTGGTTTTACAGGCATGAGCCACCATACTTAGCCCAAGTATAAAATTTTGTGTGTGTGTGTCAATAAAGTTAAGTTTTCATGAACTTGAAATAGAGTGTTATACAATGTTTTATGTAAGCCACATGACAACTACAATGGAAAAACCCATAGTATATACACAAAATATAAATGCATTAAAGCATATTTTCAAAATTCCAAAAATCCTTTTAGTCACGAAATAAAATACATAAAGAGAGAAAGGATCAATAAAATAGTCAGAAAAAATAGCAAAATTGCAATACTAAGTTCTTATTTATCAATAATTACTATAAATATAAATGGTGTACATTCTCCAATCAAAAGACATGAGTTAACTGAATAAAAACAAAGGAAATAAAAAATATGTTCAATTCTATACTACCTATAAGAGATTCACCTTAGTTTAAAGGACACACATGGGTTAAAATTAAAGATATTCTAAGTAAATGATAACCTAAAGACAGCATAAATGCCTGCAGAATTAGGTCAAAAAGAAAAAATAAGGTCAGTATATAATCACAAAGAATTCAATTATCAAGGGGCTATAAAAATTGTAAATATATATGCACCCAACATTGAAGCCCCTAAATATATTAAGCAAATGTTGTTTGAGCTGAAGGAAGAAATAAGCAGCAAAACAATAATAATAATAGTGAAGTTCACAAACACTTTTTCAACAATGAAAGACAATCCAGCTGGAAAATCAACCTGAAAATCAAACAGAGGACTTGAAAAATGAACACCAAATGGAATTAAAATATTTATGTAGAGCAATTCATTCAAAACAACAAAATACATATTTTTCTCTAGTGCACATAAAACATTACGATAGACTGTATGTTAGTCCAAAACTAAGCTGTAAAAAATTTAAGATTGAAACCATATATTTTTCCTAATGCAATAATATGAAATTACACATCAATAACAGAATTAAAAATTACAAATATGTGGAAACTCAACAACATTCACTTGAACAACCAATAGGGTGAAACAGAAACCATAAAGAAAAAGAACACATCAAACTTATGTGGCAAAAGCAGTTTTAAGAGGAAAGTGCATAGCCATAAATGCCAAGACTAAGAAAGAAAGAAAGAAAAAAAAAAAACAAAAAACCTCAGTTAGGAAGCCTAACTTTGTAGTTTGTTTAAAAAAAAGAAAAACAAAGCAAGCACAAAGTTAGCTGAAAAAAAGAAAATTTAAAAGATCCAAGCAGAAATACATAAAATAGAGACTAGGAAAAGAGAGATAAGATCAATAAGAAACAAATAAGAGAATTGTTTTGTAATAATAAACCTAGTTGAAAATCTTTTTTTGCTAGACTAAGAAAAGAAAAAAGTGCTCAAGTAAAAGTATAAATTAAAAAGATATGTTATAAATGATACCACAGAAATACAAAAAAAAAAAAAAGAAATTATTATAAATAATTATATGCCAACATATTTGGTAAATAAGGGAATAGAATATTTTGAAATACATAAAATCACCAATAGTGAATCACATAAAAATAGAAAATCTGAAGAGACCAATAATAAGTAAAGAGAATAAAGCAGTAATAAATATTCTGCCATCAACAGAAGCCCAGGATGGTTCCACAAGTAAATCCTATGAAGGAATAAAGAAGAATTGATGCCAATAATTTCAAAATTTTTCAAAAAAATTGAAGAGAATAATTTCAAATTAGTTTTATAAGGCCAGAGTTTCCCTAACACCAAACAAATTCAGAAAACAGATATTACAAGAGGACGAAAAGGAAGATCATGAGGGAGCCAGTCAGACTGTGTGAGTCTCTGTGTGAGAGAGTGTGTGAATGAATTTGCATGAATGTCTGTGTGTAAGTGGGCATGTGAATGGCTGATTGAGTGGATACTCAGGAGCAAGTGGCCAGGGCTGTCCTGGTGAAGCGACTGGTGCTGTAGCTGCTCTGCTTGGACCCTAGAGCTTCCCAGGGTGCAGAAACTGAGCACTATTTTCTAAAATCAACAAAGCCCTTTCTGAGAAGAAGCTGTCAGAAGCAACTCTGCCCCACCACTGCAGTTCCAAGCCAGACACTGGCAGAGTAGACCATGGAGGGAACGCAGGAAGAAAGCCAGAGGCAGAGGCTTGAAGAAGCTCTGGGGAGAAGTCAACACCCTTCACCTGGACTCACAGTTTCTGCATCCAGCACCAGGCTAGCTGTAAGGCCCCACCACCAGGTCATGAGATCCAGAGACTCTGGAATTTTTGGGGAGGAAGCTGTCTTTCTTGACCCATGTGTGGCCGGAACAGTAATCTGTAAAGAAACTGAGCAGCCAGTTTAAAGCCTGGGCAGAGAAGTACTCCAGGGCAACCTCTGTGGAACAGCGGAGCTACATATTAAGATCAGGAAGTGATCACTACATTACACTGGGGCTGTTCTCCATGAACCCAGAGAGGATTGCTCCCACTGAGTAAGCCTTTATGGGTCATGGCGGATGTGAAGACCCAGATGATATGATACACCACCCAAGCTGAGCCTGCTGCTGGACAATAGACACACACAGCAGATCTCACCAAGAAGGACGTTGTTGAGCGCCTAGTTGACTAGAGGCTGGAGGCCCCATTCCCCTGCCTCAAACTGGATGCCATGGGAATTGTGACACACTGGGAGAGGAAGGAAAGAAGAGAGTCCAAGGGGCACTGAGTCAAGTCACTCCTCACTCCCACTTCCCCATGGGTGTGCACAGACTATCAATTGCAGTCAGCAATGGGGTGAAGTTTCTAACATCTCAAGTTTTAACAGCAAACAGGAAACATGCAGTCGCAGACCAGTGATTGCAGAATCTGCCATAAGAGGACACTTCCCTCCTCTCCAAGAGTATACTAAAGTTGAGCAATCTCTACCAGTGAGTTTTTTGTGTTTTGATTTTTGTTGTTGTTGTTGTTATTTTCTCTGTCTCTTTCTCTCTCTGTGTTGTTTTTTTTTGGGGGGGAGGGGGCTGTTTGTCTCATTTGTTTGGTGGTTGGTTGGTCCTCACTTTTCTTTCCTCCTTTTATTCTCTCTTTGTTCTTTCTTTTTCTCTTCTTTTCTCCCTTCTTTCTCGCCTTCTTCCCTTTCTTTTCTCTCTTATACCTTATCCTGGAATCGTGGCTACACATGCATACCCATTTTAAGGTTTTATTGTGTGGAGATGGAGAGTAAGTCCCAACTGGCCCTTTCACCAGATAACAAGCATTGGGAGCCATCAGTAAGTTATGAATCATTGCAGCCCCTACCTCACCCCTTAGTAAGTGCTCAAAACTGTGAAGAGATAGCACAACATCCCACCTGCAGTCCAATTTTGTAATTGAATAAACCTGGATACCTGGCTCAGGAAATAACAGAAGATAGAGCAAATATTTGAAGTGACTGCTTCTCCATTTTCCACTGAGCAACAGAATTAAAAAGGAAGATAAAATAACTGCTACAAATGAAGAAAAACCAAGAAAAAATCACTGGTAACCCTCAGAGTCCCAACAAAGAGCCAATGCCTAAAAATAAACATCTATTGGAGTACAAACAATGGCTTCTCTGAGAATGAATGAACCCAGTGGTACTTACTAGATCTGAGTATTGATAGATATAATGAATAAAAACCAAGAAATGCAAAGGCTGAAACTAAATGAAATTGCAATGGAGTTGGACAGATTCAAGAAAGCATGTTTAGAAATACCAGAAATAAATAACTCTATCCAAGAAATAAAAAACAAACGGAAAAACACAGGAAGCAAAATTGATCAAGCAGAAGAAAGAATCTCAGAACTGGAAGGCCAAAATATGGAACTAACACAATCTATTAAAAATATAGAAAAAATAAAAACCTGAGAAGAAAGGAGAAACTCTCAAGGAGATGTGTAATATTATCAAGAAGCCAACCTACATGTGATGAGTATACCTGAACTAGAAAGAGAAATGGAAAACACCTTGAAACAAACATTACATGAGGTCATTCAAAAAAACTTTCCTCATTTGGCCAGAACCATGACTACACAAGCACAAGAGATTCAGAGAACCCCTAAAATACAACTTATAAGAAGACCAATGCACATAGTAATTCACCTAACAAAGTAGGTATACAGGAAAAAAAAAATCCTATAGGTGGCAAAGAAAAAGTGTCAGATGACCTACTGGGAAAGAACAATCAGAATTGTTCCATACTTATCTTCAGAAAAACTACAGGCCAGAATGGATTGGACCCCAAACTTTGATGTTCTCAAAGATGAAAAATTTCAACCAATAGTTTCCTAATCAACCAAACTAAGCGTTGTAAGCAATGGAGAATTAAAATCCTTCAAAGACGTCCAATCCCTAAAAGAATGACTGCCTCCAGATCACCTCTGTAAGAAGTGCTTAAAAATGAGTTGTGCGCAAAAGAAAAACAAAAGAAAAACCATACTCTTCACAAGATCACAAACAAACACAGAAGCAACAGAGCACACAGCATACCTACAAAAATGAAAAAAAATCACACATAAATTAGCACAGAAGTTACATGAAAATAAAACAACCTTGTAAGATCATTATGACAGGGACAGACTTTCACATTTTGATAATCAGAATGAAAATGAATAGACTAAATGCTCCACTGAAAAGAATAAAACACAAACTGGATAAAAGAACATAATCCAACAATATGCTGCCTCCAGGAAACACACCTCATGACAAAGGACACCCACAGACTTAAAGTTTGTGGATGGAGAATATACTTTCAGGTGAATAGAAAACAGAAAAAAAGGGCCGAAATCATTAGTTTAATATCAGAAAAAAACAGCCTCCAAGCTAAAAGTAAAAATGATACAGAAGAATACTACATAATGATAAGTCTCAGGAAAATATTCATCCTAAACATATATGCAACCAATACGGGAGCACCAGGATTATAAAGTAACTACTAAGTAAACTAAAAAAAAAAAAAAACAAAAAAAAAACAAAACCATTCTAACACTATTATAACTGGAGACTTTAAAACACCACTCACAGTCTTAGATAAATCATGGTGACAAAAATTCAATAAGGCAATCTGAAGCCTCAACTTGATGCTTGATTGAATGGACGTAATAGAACCTATATAACACACTCCCCAACAAACATGAGATATACTTCCTACTCATCACCACATGGAACATACGCCAAAATTGACTATATCCTTTGCCATAAATCAAGCATAAACAAATTTCATAAGGTCACATTACTGCCATACACCTTCTCAGACCAGAGTGGAATAAAAATAAATCTCATTACCAATAAGACACCCTCAAAATACACAAAGATATGGACATTAAACAGCATGATGCTGAACAACTCTCGAGTCAACACAGAAATCAAAACAAAAGCTAAAAGATTCTTGGAAACAAATGAAAACAATGACCCATCTTACCAAAACTTCTAGGATGCCTTGAAGGCAGTACTAAGAGCAGAATTTAACACTCTACACACATACACACACACACACACACACACACACACACACACACACACACACACACATACACACACAAGAAAATAGAAAGATCACAAGTTAACAGCCTAAAAACTCACCTAAGAAACCTGAAAATACAAGACCACCAAAACCCTAACACCAGCAGTAGAATCCAGATCACCAAAGTAAAAGCCCAAAAATATCTTTTAAAAAATCAACAGGCCGGGCTCGGTGCCTCAGCTTGTAATCCCAGCACTTTGGGAGGCCGAGGTGAGTGGATTGCCTGAGTCCGCAGGTTTGAGACCCGCCTGGGCAACTTGGCAAGACCTCATCTCAACAATAAATAAAAAAAACTAGTCAGGCATAGTAGCACGCACCTGTAGTTCCAGTTACTTGGAAGGCTGAAGCAGAAGGATCACTGGAGCCCAGCAGATCGAGGCTGTGGTGGCCGGGAGCAGCCACAGCACTCCAGTCTGGGTGACAGAGTGAGACTCCAACTCAAAAATAAAATAAAATAAAAAATCAACAAAACAAAAAACTGCCTCTTAGAAAGATTAAACAAGATTGATGAGCCCATAGCCAGCTTGACCAAGAAAAATTATAGGCGCAAATAAACACAATTAGACACAAAAGTTTAAGTCACAACTGACACTGAAGGAAAAAAAAAAGATGATCACAGATTACTACAATTACCTGTATGGAAACAGACTTGAAAACCTAAATGAAATAGAGGAATTGCTGACATCACACAACCTCCCAAGGTTGAAACAAGAATAAATTGAAACTCTAAATAGAGAAATAACAACTGAGGAAATGGACTCTGTCATAAAAAACCTACCTACAAAAAAAAAAAAAAAAAAAATAGGCCCTGGACCAGATGACTTTCCAGTGGAATCCTACAAAACATACATACAAAGAAGAACTAACACCAGTCCTACTGAAAGCATTCCAGGCAATCAAGAAAGAAATAACCCTCCCCCCAAATCATTTTATGAAGCTAACATCACAGTAACACCCAAACTGGGTAAAGATCCAACAAAGAATTAGAACTACAGACAAATATCCCTGATAAACATAAATGTAAAATTCTAAACAAGATTCTAGCAAATCGGATTCAACAAGACATCTCAAAAATCATCCATCATGAGCAAGTAGGCTTCATCTCTGGGATGCAGGGTTGGTTCAAAATGTACATGACCATAAATGTAATCTAATACATCAACAGATGTAAAAACAAGAACTACATGATAATATCATTAGACTCAGAAAAAACTCCTGACAAAATCCAGCATCCCTTCCTGATAAAAACTCTTGAACACTTAGGTATGAAGGGAACATACCTCAAAATAGTAAGAGCCATCTATGATAAACCCACAGCCAACATATTGCTAAACAGACAGAAATTGGAAGCATTTCCCCCTGAAAACCAGAACAAGACGAGACTGTTCACTCTCACCCATCTTGTTCAATATAGCATTGGAAATCCTAGCCAGAGCCATGAGACAGCAAGAAATCAGGGATATTCAAATAGGAAAATAAAAAGAAATTATATTATCTCTCTTTGCTGATGATATGATCCTATACCTTGAAAGTCCAAGGGAATCTGTCAAAAACTTCCTTGCACTGATAAAGGACATGGCAAAATGTCAGGATACAAAATCAATATATAAAAGACAGACACAACTTATGCACTAACAAAAAACAAATAGAGAGCCAAATAAAAAGCGCAATCCTATTTACAATAACCACACACAAAATACCATGGCATCTTCCTAATCAGTGAAGTAGAAGATCTATATAACAAAAACTACAAAACATTGCTCAAATAAATCAAAGAAGATACAAACAAATGGAAGAATATTTCATGCTCATGTATGGGAAGAATAATGTTAAGATGTCCATCCTACCTAAGGCAATTTACAGATTCAATGTAATACCCATTAAATTACCAACATTGTTCTTTTTAGACCTGGAAACAATACAAAAATTCATATGGAAACATAAATGACCACAGATAGCCAAAACAATCTTAAGAAAAAAAAAAAAAAAAAAGCAGAACCTCCCCACTTTCAGACTTTAAACGTTATTATAAAGCTATAATAATCAAAATCAAACAGCCTGGTACTGTTACAAGAACAGACATGTAGACCAATAAAACAGGACAGAGATTCCAGAAGTAAAACTTCAATTTCTCAAACAATTCATCTTCAACAAAGCCTCCACCAAAAGACACTTGGGAGAGAAGAACTTATTCAATAAATGGTAATGGGAAACCTGGCTGACCACATGCAGAAGAATGAAATAGGGCACTATAAATCACCAAATAAAAAATCAACTCTAAATGAATCAAAGACCTAAATATAAAACTTCAAACTATAAGAATCTTAGAAAGCACAGGAGACACCCTTACAGAAATTGGGATAGGCAATTGCAAGCCATAAGACATAAGATAGACAACTAGGATCTCATCAAACTGAAAAACTTCTGCAAAACAAAATAATTCAATAAGAGAGTAGGGAGAACAGCCCACAAACTGGAAGAAAACATTTGCCAACTATATATCTGACAAAGGCCTAAAATCCTGGATCTACAAAGAACTCAAACATACCAAAAGGGGAAAAAAATGGCCTTATTAAAAAATGGAAGCCGGGCTCGGTGACTCAGCCTGTAATCCCGTGCCTTTGGGAGGCTGAGGTGAGTAGATTGCCTGAGTCAGCGGTTTGAGACCTGCCTGGACAGGCGCGACCTCATCTCTACAATAAATCAAAAAATCAGCCGGGCATGGTAGCTCCTGTAGTTCCAACTACTTGGAAGGCTGAGGCAGAAGGATCGCCGGAGCCCAGCAGGTCGAGGCTGCAGTGGCCGGGAGCAGCCACTGCACTCCAGTCTGGGCGACAGAGTGAGAATCCAACTCAAAAAAAAAAAAGGCGGGGGGCAAAAATAGATGAAAATACGCTTCTCAAAAGAAGACAATCAGCCAACAGATACATAAAAAATGCTCAGCCTCACTAATCATCAAATAAATGTAAATTAAAACCACATTTAGCTACCACCTAACTCCAAACAGGATTGTCATCATTAATAACTCCAGATGCTGGTGAGGACATGAAGAAAAGAGAAGGATTCCACAGTGTTGATGCAAGTATAAACTAGTATAATCTCTGTGGAAAACAGTGTGCCAATTCCTAAAACATCTAAAAATTGAGCTTCCATACGACCCACTAATTTCTCTTCTGGAAATATACCTAGAGGAACTCAAATAATTTTACAAAAAAGATACCTTTACAAGCATATTTATTGCAACACTATTCACAATAACAAAAACATGGAATCAAGCATGCTATCCATTGAAAGTGGGTTGAATTTAAAAATGTGGTACATATACGTGATGGAATATTATGCAGTCATAAAGAAGAACAAAATTATGAACTTTACAGCAACTTGGATGAATTTGCAGTCTATCATACTTAGTGAACTATCAAAAAAAACAAAGAACTGAATACCACATGTTCTTATTCATAAGTGGATCCTGAATATTTATCATAATACTACATTAAAGACATTAACAGTAGCAGATCACTTTCAGGGAAGGGATGCAGGGGAGGTGGCACATAACAGTAATAAGGATACCTCATCCCAAACCAGGTGAAGTGAGGACCAATGGCAGGCTCAGATTTTACCTGTACCATGACCACTTATGTATCTAATCCTGAATTGTAACCCGCATCTTACAAAAAGAAGTATTACAAGTAAGGAAGATTACAGGGCAATACTCATGGTAAATATGGATGCAAAACTTCTCAACAAAATAGTAGAAATTCAAATTTAGCAAAACATTAAAAAGATTACACACCATGAATCAGGAAGATTTATCTCTGTGTTGCAATGATTCAACCTTCACAAATCAATAACTATGATATACCACATTAACAAAGTGAAGCATACAAATTACAACCACCTCAACAGATGCAGAAAATTCATTCAAAAATTTTTTTCATGATAAAAATTTTACATTCTTTCATGATTAAAAATCTTAGCAAATTAGGCATATAAAAATCTTTCTCCAAAATGTACAAAATACTCAAACAAAATGACAGGAAAAAAAAAACTTTAAAAAATTGTCAAAGGCCATAAACAACTTCTCAAGGGAAGACATACAAGTGACCAACAAACATGAGAAAGTTCAACTTCACTAATCATCAGAAAAATGCAAATCAAAACCACAATAGATACCACCCCATATTATTCAGAATGCATTTTATTAAAAAGTCAAAAATAATAGATATTGGCAAATCTATGGAGAAAAGAGAACACTCTTACACTGCTGGTGGGAATGCAAGCTAGTTCAACCCCTGTGGAAAGCAGTTTGGAGATCTCTCAGAGAACTAAAATAGATTTGCCACTTGACCCAGCAGTCCCAAAGTAACAGAAAGCACTCTGCCAAAACTACACGTGCTCCTGTATGTTTATCATGGCACTAACCACAGTATCAGACTATGGAAGCAGCCTAGGTGCCGTAAATGGTGGATTGGGTGAAGAAAATGTGGTACATATATGCCATGGGATACTACATAGTCATAAAAAGGAGCAAATTCATGTCTTTTGCAGCATAAACACAGCTAGATGCTATCATCCTAAACAAATTTTCGCACAGAAAACATGCTCCCAGTAACAAGTGAGAGGTAAACATGGAATACATATGGGCAAAAGGATGAGAACAGCAGACACTGGGACACTCCTGAAGTGGGTAGGGAGTAAGAGGGTACCGGTTGAAAAACTACCCACTTGTTACCGTGTTCACCACATTGATGATGGACTCCATAGAAGCCCAAGCCTCACCATCACACAATATACCTTTGTAACAATCCTGCACAGGTACCCCTTGAATCCAAATAAATAAATGAATAAATAAAATGAGAATTTTAAAAATCTTTCTTGACATAAGAAACGGAATATATGATAGCCCCCCCCCAATAAAGCACTTAATAGTGAAAATCTGAAAACTTTTCTTCTAAGGCCAAGAGCAACAAAAGGATGTTCATTCATTCTTGCTACTTCTAGTCAATAGTACTTGGAGTCTATATAGCCAGAACAAGTAAAAGAAATTAAGAGTGTTCGAGTTGTAAAAAAAAAAAAAGTTAAACTATATTTGTGGAGATATGATCTTATATATATGAAATGCTAGATTGCACTAAAAAACTGTTAGGACAAATAAATGAATTATATAAAGTTGCAAAATACAAAACTCTATATTCAAAAATCAGTTGTGTTTCTATACACTGACAATATTCTATCTGGAAAAGAATTTTTAAAATCCTATTTAAAATATCATGAAAAATAATAAAATACTTAGAAATAAATTTAACCAGGCAGGTGAAAACTTAGTACACCGAAAACTATAAAATATTGAAGAAAAAAATTGAATAAGACAGAAGGCACAGTAAATGAAAAAAATAGCCTGTGTTTATGAATTAGAATAATTAATATTGTTAAAATGTCTATATTACTCAAAGCAATCTACAGATTCATTGCATATTTTATAAAAATTTCTATGAAAATGTCTATGAAAAATTTCTATGAAAACAGCAACTCTAAAATTTATATAGAAGCAAAAATATACCCTGAATAGTCAAGCAATCATGAGAAAGAAAAGCAAAGTTAAAAGCATTACACTTCCTGATTTCAAACTGTATTACAAAACTGTTGTAATCAAAAGCATATGATATTGGCATAAGAGCAGTCACACAGACCAATAAACCAGAATAGAAAAAACAGAAATAAACCCATGCATATATGGTCAACTAAAACTGATAAAGACATAATGGATGAATGACAGTGTATTCAAAAAATAACATTGGTAACACTAGTTATCCACAAGCAAAAAACAAAATTGAACACTTACACCATGCACTAAAATTAATTTGAAGTGGATTCAAATCTTAAATATAAGTTCAGAAGTCATAAAACTCCTCAAGAAAACACAAGGAAATGCTCCTCAGCATTGGGCTTGGCAATTTTTTTCTTTCTTTTTTTTTTTTTTAGTGACACAAGTAGCATAGGGAACAAAACAACATAGACAACTGGGAATTCATCAAACTACAAAACTTCGGCAGAGCAAAAGAAACAATTAAAATGAAATAACATGGAATATAAACGATATGTAATTGGTATTAGACATAACATTTTTTATAAAAGGACCACCTCTTCCCCTTTTTTTCAACTCAAGGTACTTATTATTTATCACTATAAAAATATGAGCCACAATGTTCCAATATACTATTTTTTCACATAGACTGAAACTTGGTATTTAAGCTAAACTTCAATGTGCTACCTTTGGTAGTCTCAGTCTTCCCTAATAAAGACTCACGTTCATGTTTTCTGAATTTTATGCTGCCCATAGCCTAGAGAGATGTTTTTGTTATTTGATAAAATAATGTCCATGTTACTGAGAAATACCACTCTAAGTTCTGAAAATAGGCTCATTTTTTTCATTATCCCAAGTCATGAAAGTTATATAATGTAACAAAATGTTGAATAACTAAAAATTTTCCACTAACTCTGGCTATATGTTAGCCCCAACTATTTTCTTTTATCCCTCTTCTTAGATCCAAATGAACTCATCAATGAAGGCTAAAATATGATCCCAGACATATTGTCTTCTATATTAGATCCTGAGTTTATCTAACTTCATGCAGTTACTCAGAATAAAAAATATTTGACTAACCTTCCCCAATCTATAACATACATACTTCTAGTATGGTAGTTCACACTACGATGTTTCTAGAGTGCACCCACCAGAGTTGTCTTGCAATCATTTTAGATTGCTTGATTTTATGAAAGTTTGAACTAATGACTTTTGAGTGAATATTTTTTCTTACACAACATATAATTTTTTATGTTTCTAATATTTGCTTTCAAAAGATTTAGGGATTTAGAATATTAATAATGTTTGTCAAAAATTTTATGGTAAAGTTTCTATAAAATTGAAAAATGTTTTAGCAAAATTCAAGTGATTTCAAACTCACAAAAATGTGTTTTTGCTCTCAGAAATCTATCAGAAATCCGTCTTAAGATTTTTCTACTTTTGCAATACTTTTGCAATTTCTGTCTGTATATTGTAGCAATTGTAGTTATGTTATTAATTTGTTATAGATTCATGATAAAAGAGGTGATGTTTGGAGTAGCCATTTATACTTTTTCAAAAAGCCTGAATAAAATTGTTGTCATTGATTCTGCTTCACTTTAAGTTACTAGCACTATTTTAAAATATGAAAACACATGCTACTTGTTTTATTTAAGTAATTTTATTGCATATAAATTTGTACCATTTTTTAAATTGCAGGGTAAATTGTTAGAAAAAATTAAAATAAAATAACAATTCCCTTATATTTAGTAATGCATTCTTATTATTATCTTATTTATATCAGGTATTACCATAGAAAATGGTAATTGAGAAAATATTTGGTCTAGTCATATGTAGTTAGAAATATTAATAAAAAAGTAATATAAAATTCAAGAAAATGTAGACATTAAAAAGTACAGGAGTGTATGCTTCACTATTGTGTGGGCCAAACTATATAATGAATATCTTGAGACACTGTTGCTCTATTCAAGGTGTTCCCTATGTAGTCATCCTAAACATCATCAAACTTCATGCCAGAATAAGCATGATTCCGTTTTAAAAATAAGAAAAACAAAGAAGTTGAGAAAAATGTAGATTTTCTCAAGGTTGAGTGGCAAATTAATGGTGGAAACAGGAATACAAAACAATTTTGAACATCAGACTTAGTAGATCACTCTGTTTCCTAATAAAGTTTTGACTACAAATAATTGATGTTGGTATGCTTTTTCAGGGAGAACTATAATACGACATCCATATCAAATCTCTCTCATAACAATTACAATAATTCCTGGTGCCACTTTAGACAACCCTAGCATAAATCTTCCATATTAACATATTGGATTTACTTGGCAAATGGGAGTATGGCACACAATAGCAATGACTTAAACCAGTACTTTCGGTTTTATACTTTTTGTTAGGTAGCACTGGATTATAGCAGGCTATTGCTGTGATAATAACTAAAGAAAAAGCAGAATTTAAAAAATCATATTTTAAAGACAACAGAGAGATAAAGAACAGTCATTATGGTGAAAATCCAGAATGAAGAGAAAAATTCAGATGTAAATGACCTTGACTGAAGAACAGGGCTTGGCACAGGATGACAGAAAGAGGAACCAGAAAGTGTTCATATAAAATACAAGGCATTGGTGATGAAATTAGAAAGTAGAACTTGTATGCTTTTTACAAGCTCAAACAACTTATCAAAATTGTTAGTATTATTAGTTTTTGAGAAATTACTAACAAATTTCAAAAACTGAAATCACTTAAAATATATATATAGTTCTATTCATATTTATCATCCTCTTTTATTTATACATTGTAATAATCAATACATTTTTGTTTTATAAAAGACTTATCAAAACTGAATCTAGGCAAAATTTTAAACACAATTCCAATACTTTATCTTTAGCACTTTCAAATATGTATGTTAATATACACATGCATATTTTCTTATATTTATTTATATGTAGATGCATATTTATATACATGTATCTGCTTATATACACAAACACATATGTAAAGATGCACATTTACTAGAAATATATCCCAAAATTACTATCTATGCTCTTCCAAAGTCAGCTTATTTGACTCTATGAAAGGTTATTGAAAATAAGTATATTAGCACTGATAAGTAATTTTTACGTTTATATATCTTCCTAAGGATTCTTGTTTTTTTGTAATAAAAAATTAGTTCAGGTCAACAAAATTCCATAACAATAAAATATATAGCGCCCAGATCTTGGATTTTTGGTACCATTCTTCTAAAAGAAAATCACAGCTATTTGGAGAAATGGTTGATTCTAGGACTTGGACAGAACATGTGAAAGATGAGCATGGAAAAATAAGAAAGTGACAATGACGATGTGCGCGCGCGCACACACACACACACACACACACACACACACACACACACACACGAGGAAATATAAATATAAAGTAAGATTGAAAGTGCTGGAACAATTTGAATTATAAAATAAAACAGTATTAGAATATAAGTAGAAAATAAATCTCCATGAATTCATATTGACATAAAGAAATTACTGACTAAATAAACAAATGATAAATAAAAGACTAATCTCTCATACAGAAGAATGTATAACTATTTCTGTTATACATTCTTATTCTTAAGGAGATACAGCATAACCCTTCCTCCACTCCTTAAGCATGGACTGTGCATAGTGACTTTCTTTGAAGCAGTACTACATAAAAAGGACCTCAGGCCACTTGATCAAAATTAGTATAAAAATGATATCAAATTGATAGTATGAATGCCTGATAGACTGTGAAAAGAATGGCACTTTGCCCCTATAGTTTTCCTCCACAAAACACATAACCCAGGTCTAATCATGAAGAAAAAATCATGGAAAAAACTCAATGAAGTATTTTACAAAATTGCTAAACATTGATCTTCAAAACTGTCAAGACTATCAGAAATAAGAACAGTCTAAGAAAAACTGCCACAGCCAAGAGGAGTCTAAGGAAACCTGACTACTAGATTTAATGTAGTATGTTGGATGAAATCTAAGTACATCATAATAAAGCATGAGCTTTAGTTAATAATAATGTATCAATATTGATTGTTACAAATGTACTATACTGATCCAGAATTTCAATAATAGGGCAAACTGGGCCTAAGACATATGAAAACTGTATGCCCTATCTTCACAGCAATTCTGTAAGTCTAAGACAGTTCTCAAATAAATTAACAAATTTTGCTTTAAAAATGGCATATATTAGACCTTAAGCAGTGTGTGCAAAAATAGTTCTTGAAATAGTTCTGAACTATTTTTTATTATAAAAACACAAGAATCTTTAAGAAGGTTTCTTATACATTAAAAATACATAATTTGTGGCATAGTATACATCATATGGATTTGCCATATGATGTGGTTTGTTCAATGGTATGTAAGCAGTTTTGATCCTTGTGTGACTCGACTTGTCTTCTCTTTACTCCTGTGTCCATTGTGAGAATAATATGCTCTTGCAAATGTTTGCCCAAGGAGAGATTGTAGATACCTGTGAAATTCTTCTGAACTGTACTGGAAGCCCAGAGCAAAGTCTAGGTCCCTAATGTCTGATGTAGTACTGTCCCATTTGTTACTCAGATCATGAAAAAAAAAATTCCTAGCTAACATAGATTATTAAATTTTGAGTGGTTTGTTATGCAGCTTATTGCAATAGCAGCAGAATAATTCAGTGTGACAGTTATATTATCAAATAGATGGCCATTGCTCTTTGCTGTAGTATAAATACTTCACTCTTTCTGAAATTTCTTTGCATGTGTTCAATGACCTTGAACAAATCAAACATTAACAAAATGGAAGTTTTGTAGCTTTGAAAATTATCTAAGAGTATATCTATTTTAACCAGTATTCAGAAAATCAGAATAAAAATTATAAGTAGCTGAAACACTTTCTATTTAAAAAGTTCATTATACTTATGTGTTTTTTCAAGATTTTGTGAAGTGACCTCACCTGTCCATTTTCATGGTCATGACATTTGTAAAATTCTGTAGGTTAATGACTTATGAGAGTTGAAATGGGTTTATATATTTGGGGACTTCCTCTGTTTTTATAAAAATGAAAGCATTATTTTGCTGATATCAAGTGACAATATTTGAAGAGAAAATTTAACCAATGTCATTTGTAAATGTAGTACTATTAAAATATATATATGTTGATTTTATCAATGCACGTTGTATATTTAAGATATGTTCTTGTATATTTACAACAAATTTGTGTACACACACACACACACACACACACACACACACACACACACATACACATAAATATATATGTGTAAGTAACTACCTAGTCAGTGAGCTAGATGGCGATATAGCATATAAAGATGCACTTTGCCTTTGTATAAATAGATTATGATCCCATTTAGGTCTTGAGAAACTGTAGCAATAATAATCTGTATGTGATACATTAGGTAAAATTTTTTCACATCGTATAGAATTGTTTATTTGCAAATATGTGAGATATAATCTTTCATCTTCCTAAGCCACTTATGAAAATGTCACTGACATAAAATAAAAGGAATGTTAGCAAAGAATATTTGTATTACACACAGTATAGGTTGATGTATTTTAACAAATCTATATAGTTAAATACTACACTGTCAAAAATGTCCCATTATTTATGGCAATGTGCTTTGCTGATCAGATAAACTTAAAGTTTAATAAATATATATTCATATATACACATATGTGTATGTATATATTTATTTTTACTAGCATATTTCTTTCTTTGAATAATGAATGCAATATTTGGGGAATAAAAGTTAACTTAATATAATATGATAGTAAATAAAAGTCTTTGAAATATTTTTTCTTACTGTGGTCATAGTAGCCACAATTTCAGAGTTCCATGTCAAAAGAATAATATGTTTAAAACCACAGACTGTTTTACAGCTTTGCATCCATTTTTATTTCTATGCCATCTCTTGGTACTATCTCACACATCAGGTGATCATTAAGCAAATGCAGATAACTGACAATTTTCGTTAAATAATAAAAGGCTATTTTTAAGTGAAGAAACAAAAATATATGCGAAAGGAATCTAAGTGATTCTAATAACTATGGCTATGCTGAAACACATTGTGATTAGAAAATGAGTCTAGAATAGTATAGTTCACCCCAACCACCATGGAACAATTAGTTCTACTAGATGCCATTATAACACTTATCTAGTAGGTAAGAAATAAGAATAGTTAAGTCAACTGCCCTTTTTACAAATTTCTGAATGTCCAAGGATAAAAACTGTATAGCAGTAGTAATTGTTACATCCAAAGCATATTTACAAACCCTTTTCTTAGCAGAAAAAAAAGAAAAAAGGTAGTGAAGATAGGTTGAGGATGGAATCGTGTTGGTTGACAGAAGAATGGGCATTTATTTGTGCAGTCCTGTGTACTTTTTCTTAATATTAGTCATAGCAACATAATAAATTCTTTCATATTTATTTTATAAACACTTTCCAAGTGTTTCTTTGAAATTTAAACCAGTCCCAAAGTGATTTTTAACACATATATTAAGATATCACACACCATAAAATCAGTGACTCTTGTTTTCTAACAATCACTACCACAGAGATTAAAATCATTAACTTTCATGATGCCTGCCGCCAAAAGTCTAGGATTTCCTGCTGCATAAAACAAGATGTGAATTTTTTTTTTGCACATTTGCTTATGATTTTTATTTCATTTTGACTCACATGTGATGCCTCCCAAATAAAGCAATTTTGGTTACCCGAATAAGGTAAGCTTAATTATTTAATTGTAATGTCTGCATCACAATAACATTGTGAGTTGAATTGTGTTCTTTCCAAATTCATATGTTCAAGTCCTAACCCTTATTACCTGAAAATGTGACTATATTTGGAAATATGGTCTTTAACGAAGTGATTATGTTACGATGAGACCCTTAGTGTGGTTTTTAATTTAGGACTGGTGTCCAAATAGAAAGAGGAAATTTGAATGAACGAAGATACATCAGAAATGGATGATGATAATATGAAGATACAAGAAGAAGATATTCTTCTACAAGTCAAAGAGAGAACTCTGACAACAGTTTGGGGAAACATCATTTAAGATATAGCCCAAAAGCTCAAGAAACAAAAGCAAAAATAGACAAATGGAATTATATTAAACTATAAGTTTCTGCACAGGTAAGAAAACAATAAACAGAGTAAAGAAACAACCTACAGAATGGGAGACAATATCTGTAAACAATACATCTGTCAAAAGGTCAATATTCAAAATGTGTGAATAACTCAGTGCAAGAGTAAGAAAATAAATAACTCAATTTTTTTTTTTTTTTTTGAGTTGGAGTCTCACCCTGTCGCCCAGACTGGAGTGCAGTGGCCGCTCCCGGCCACCGCAGCCTCGACCTGCTGGGCTCCGGCGATCCTTCCGCCTCCGCCTTCCGTGTAGCCGGAATTACAGGCGCGCTACCACACCCGTCTGATTTTTTGATTTTATTGTAGAGATGAGGTCTCGCTGCCCAGGCGGGTCTCGAACCCGCCGGCTCAGGCAATCCACTCACCTCAGCCTCCCAAAAGCGCGGGATTACAGGCTGAGCCACCGAGCCCGACTTCAATTTTTTAAATGTGAAAAATAAGAAGAAATTAAATCTGCCAATATCTTGATCTTAGACTTCCAGCCTCCAAGACTGTAAAAAATAATAATAAGTTTCTGGGTGTTTAATGTTTTGTTTTGTTTTGTTTATTCAGCAGCCCGATCTGTAGCATTTTGTTAAGGCAGTCCTAGTAAACTAATACAAATAGAAAGCATAGATTTTAATGTTTTGAAGTTTTGGCTAATTCTCTTATCATTTTAGGAGACAGAGATGATGTAAAAGTAGTTTTTCAAATACAAAACACATTATCTTTCCAGGAAATAAGAAGATGGATTGTTTTTCAAAAGATTGAAAGAACAAAATACCACTGGATACAATTAAGTTTAATGCCATGAAAGCAAAAGACCCAGGGTCGTGGTTCACATTTGATCAATGTTCTTGAATTTCCTCCAAAGAGCATATATACTTATCAGACACCAGTGTAAGCTTGTTATATTGAGTTGTGACATAGTTATCACAAATATATTATACAAATACAAGTCCCATATGATTGATATCACTAATTTATCCTTTAGTATGTTCTACCTTTTTATTGTACAATTTGATTGTATTAAATAGTAAAAAAAAAAATGAAAGTACAATTGCTTATATGCATGTGTGGCTAGTTTTATGGCAATATGTTCAAAGCAAATAAAACTGCCCCCTATAAATAAAGAAGAGTTTATCTACTTAGTGAAAAGTTTGTTTCCTACTGTTTACCAATTTGTCAATTATTATGAGAACATAAGAAACAACTTTGAGAAATGAATTTCAAATATAGCAAAATTAATTTTTTGTCATGTAAAACTCCATCAGTATTAATTTATTTCTTCATTCGTTCATTTATTTAGCAAATACTCATTGTATGTGCTAAGTACTGTGTTTCGACTGTGGGTAAAACTTTGATCCTGGCAGATACGTACAAGCTACATTGAATAAGTAGTAGAACTAACTTTATATTTTTCCTCAACTCAGACAAGTAATATTTATTACTATTTAGCAGCTATTTGCAGTAATAATTTTCTAATTTATTCATATAACTTAGGAAGCCAAATGTTAACATTTCAATATTAGTTATCATGATTTAATTTGAGAAATTGTAGATTCTGGAGTAGAATATTCCTTAGTTTACATAATAGCTTGCTTTGTAACAGTTTTATTATTTTGAGCAGGTTACTTAAACCATGTTCAAAACCTATTTCTTTATGTTTAAACCCTCATTACTAACACTTACATTGAAATTGGATTTTAAATCAGAGGTCATAAAAAGTATATGACACCTGGGAAACATGTATTAGTGAATTACTTTATTTTTATTATCAATATTTAAATAATACAACTAGATTTAGTCAAGCAATAATTATTTCAGAACACAAATACGAGAATTATATTAAAAGAAATCTTGGGTTTTAGATATTTTTGCTCATTTTTAAAGAATCTGGCATTTAAATATTCTTCATTTTACTTAGCAAATACATATTAAGAGAAAAAAATGACTTGCTATATTTACCACACTTAAACACAGTGTTCTCTTTGGACATTTGGTTATAGTATTTTGATGTTCTTAGTGTCATTCTAAACAGATTCAAGTAATCACAATGTTTATGAGACTTGTTTAAATTTGACAATGAAAATAGTTGTGTTTTTAGCTCATTTTTTAAAAATGCCTCACATTATGTCTTAGAAGGTTTTGTGTGTGTGTGTGTGTGTGTGTGTGTGTGTGTGTGTGTGTGTGTGTGTCTAAAATATCGTGTTCTTTCTGATTTCATTGCCTTAAGCCATGAGTTTATTTGGTGGGTTTTGATATTCCACAGAAAAAGGACAATGTTCAACATGCAAATGTTCTGTCACTTTACATTTGCTGAAGCTGGTCCAGTTTTAGCTTATTTCCAACAGGAAGATTTATTTTGCTGATTTATTTTTTGAGAGTTTTGACGTGAGTTGTGACTGGTTAAAAAGAAGCATATCACTTGTCTTTTTACTTTTATTTTGGTAGTAAGAAAAAATATCAAACCCATTCTGCAGTAAAGCTCTAATCAAATGATGTAATCTGTAAGAAAAATAAATGTTATCTTGAAATGTTTTTGAATCTAATGTTTGTTTATTTTTAGTGGTTGGGAAGTCAAAGCTAACAGAATTGTAACCAAGTTTGGCAAATCTTTAAAGTAACATAGTTGTTTATTATTAAAATTATGCAAATTAGCTAAGAAAGGAAGCAATTAAAACATTTAGAATTCATAATTTAGGACAGATTCTAATAAATCACAGCCCTCAGAGACTTCCTATGTAAAGCTGTGATGTAATAACTGACCTTTTTTTTCAATCTCCTCTGGAAAATGATATCAACATCATTGAAACATTTTAAAAAAACAATTAGCCCTTGATGATTTATATGATAATAAATTCCTTCATGCTAATCATATGAAGATGCTTTATAAAACATTAAAAACATTCATAACTCTATGTGAGGCTCCCAAACTGTATTCAGCAAACTAGTTGTGTCTTGATAGTCTTGTGAAGTCCCCTTTAAACACTGTGTGACTATAGAGGAATACCCATATAGCTACAATTAGAATATTATATCCTAATTTAAGTGGTACTAAATATTATTTCAATTAGTAGAATTGGGACCAAATATTTTTGGAGTAATGACACTCCTTATTTATGACCATGTTTCTAATTACCTTATATACTTTTTAACATTCTTTTTTGTTCTATTTTTTCTTCTGAGTAGTATTTTATGTGTTCCAGTTTTCAAATTATTTTTTGTAATGCTAGCAATCTAATTATTTTAATAATAGAAAGTATGTACCTTCCAATGATGACAATTTTAGACCTCCTAAAGGACATAAATGGACTACTAGATTAAGAATCTTGTCTTTGAAAAACTTTCAGACTTAGAAAATGATAACCCATTTTTCTTGTTTCTAATATTTTCTAAAATTTATTTTATGACTGTTAACATGCTATACAATATTTCATTTTCATACTTTATTGATTAAAACTTACCAGCTTCTAAATCTGAGAGCTATATGATATTGCTTGTGGTTTTCTCCTTATTTAGAAAATAAAATACTTTTGCATGTAATGGAACTATATATAGGTCTCAAGACCTATGAGTACTATATCATATGTAGTGTTCATTAATTTGTATGTCTCACATTGTATTTATTGTTTTTTAAATAAGAATAAAACAATTCCATTTCATTGAGTAGACATTTATTATGATTTGAACTTCAAGAAAACCTCAGTTATATTATTAGGTCAATTTTAGATTTTTGCACAAAATGCAAGGTCATATACACTAGAATCTGGCCTTGGAATATGAAGATAAGGTATGTGTTTCATTTTTTTCATTTTAGTAAACCACATTTTCCATTTTCATTATAATTGTATGCTTACTATTTAAATTTTTCATTATATATTTTTTATTTTAATTTAGTTTTCATAAGGTTTCTACCATCAGTGTTCATCCAAAGACCTACCTCTGCCAGGCTAAAATGGATACATTGTTTTCTCATAATGAAATGAGCCTGGAATCTGTCCACTTTGGTTCTACTTGAATTAATCAAAGGTTTTATGAAATCAAAGTTCTCCATGCTTTCTCCCTGATATGGTTAGCTGAAATATTTTGCTCTTGTCCATCAGCATCTGTTGCTGTGAGTTGGTAATGGTTTGTCAAGCACTTTAAGAAGGGGGAAGGCTTAAAAGTCTGTATTCTATAAAATATACCTAAAATTTTTAAAAAATGTGTTTTACTGTTAGCCATCAATGTAGCTTTAATTGTAACACTTTTATATCCTTGATGATTTATGTTTAATAAATTTTTCCCCTATCTGTGATCTATGATGTACTTTGAAAGTATACAGAGATATGTTGCGAACATATCTAAAAATTTTATTAATCTATTTAACCAATGCAAAACTATCCTTAGCTATGCAAAATTTATTTTCTGGTTCCTAAATTTTGATATCAAGATTTTTAAATGTAAAAATACCTTTTTAATTGTCTTTAAATAGGCAGGCAACTGCACACACAATTAATGTAAAATCTCAATTAATTTAGACATGATTTCAGAAATTTCTGAAAAGACAAATGAATTTGCAGGAAAAAATAGATGAAAAGATTTTGCAAGATCTGAAAAATAAACAGTATTTCATAAAGCACTATTTTAATAGTACAATCATATGTCACCATTCAGGATGGTTTTAAAATAACAATCTGAACTCTTTTACTTAAGCAAATATCCGAAAAGTATAGATTTTTCTGTATCTTCACCAAGGTCAACATATTATGTGATTTTTCAGTGTCTGTGGAATTAATTCCTCACTGTTGTCACTTCAGTTTTATGCCTTTTACACTGTCATGATTCTGACCATAACTAATCCATTTTAAGAAGTGATTATCTTCTATTGATTTTTTATTTTATCTAGAATGATTTCCATGAATGTTACAAAGAAAAACATTAAATACATTTTATTTTTTTAATTTGCTAAAATATGTCTCCAAGATTATATTTTGAGTAATTTACCAATTTACCATTGATGATCAAATTTGACAAGTTAATTTGTTCAAATTAGGAGCAACTTGTATGCCATGCCTCAGAATCTGGAAAAACCCATATTGTATGAGAAATATTTTAAGAGTTGTCAATTCATTTAATGAAAATGGGAGGATATAAATCAATGAATTTTTATCGTTTCTGCTTTCCTCCAGTGCCATTATTAAGAGTCTTATTCAAATCAGAGTGGTTTTGACTTTCCTATATTGTGCAGACAATACCTATACACCTTGAAGGTCAGAAAGGGAGACTGTGAGGTAAAATAAAATTTTACCATTTGGTGAGGGATGTGAATGCATAATGACAAATTTTGAGAAAAATAGGTTAAGCAAAAAGGAAAATAGTGGCCCCTGTGTTAATATCAACTGTGTAACTTGGAAGATGACTGAAAGTTGTCAAATGCTCTGTGAAGCACTCTCAATCTTCAGGTTCCTATTCAAGATCGTTGCTTTGACTTGTCTTTAAAAAATGTCTATTCCCAATTTCCAAATTCAGACTATAGAAAAGCAACAGAGCTCTATACATGTAAATACAGTGTCAGAAAAAATATATATATATTAGTTTACTATTCAAAACAAGCCACCTGGGTGACATTTAGGATCTATTACAAACACTGCTCTGTTTTGGTATATTTTGGACCAAGGACAGAGGATCAAAATATTTTGCTCTAAAATTATTTGAAATAAGTATATTATGTATTGTTAAACCCCCAGTATAGGCTAGTTT
The DNA here is from genome assembly GCF_000164805.1 of Carlito syrichta. Classification (NCBI taxonomy): domain Eukaryota; kingdom Metazoa; phylum Chordata; class Mammalia; order Primates; family Tarsiidae; genus Carlito; species Carlito syrichta. The sequence goes on along the minus strand of NW_007252587.1, from coordinate 48,579 downwards.
TATTTGTTTTAGATCATTTTCAGCAGAAGAAAATTGCTTTTGTGTTATAATTTGTTTTATAAATATGTAAATCTTAATAACACTCCAAAGGCAAAGTTATTGAGTAATACATATGTAGAAAAAACATTTTCCTTCCATCCATGTTATCTTCTATCTATGCCATCCACTCTTAAAACAAGCAACTTTTTATTACAAGTGTACTTATTCAGTGTTTGTTTTTGTTTTTTGTTTTTTGGCAAACATATCTGTACATATAGTCCTTCATTTATTTCACAATTTGTGACAAATATATAATATACAAATTTATTATATATACACACACACATCAAAATTTAGGAACCAGAAAATAAATTTTGCATAGCTAAGGATAATTTTGCATTTGTTAAATAGATTAATAAAATTTTTAGACATGTTCGCAACATATCTCTGTATACTTCCAAAGTACATCATAGATCACAGACAGTGGAAAAATTTATTAAACATAAAACATTTCTACACTTTCTTTTTTGTTTTCTCAAGAGTGTTTACATGCAAGATATGACTCTATCACTGCATGTCCGATTTTTCTGATTCATTTTTATGAGTTAAACGTATTCCATTGTGCAAGTACGTGAAATATTCGTTCAGGTTCCTTTGTTAGAAAGTCAAGTAGTTTTCATCTTAATGTCATAAGTAAGGCTAAATTGAACGCTTTTGTATATAAGTATTTTGGAGAAGAGTAAGTCAGTGTTATTCTTTTCCGTATAGTTTTTAAAAAATTAAATTAAGGTCAGTCCTGACAAGATAATTTGCAATTGATACCTTTGGGGAGGAGATCCATGCAAAATGGGTAAGAGGTGGATTCTGTCTCTTGCAGCCTAGGTGAAACTGAAGATTCAGTATTTTGGTGGACACTTCAATTATTTTCTTGACTTTGTTGTATTATGATGTTTATAAACAGATAAATTCCTATATTATACTTATATAATGTACAAGTACTTCAGGAAAAAAGGCACCCCCAAAATAGAATCTATCTAGTGTTCAATTGTCAAAACCATTCAATAGTAAGCATCAGAAATTTTAGCAAAAGGAGAATGTGTTTGTGTTTATAAGTCCAGAAATTCTCTAGGTGCTGAATCACTTTTTATTTTATTTTATTTTATTTTAAAATTGTGGGGTACAGTTAAGGGTTAGGTATACAATATGCATTGTGCAGATACCCTTGTTGATGAGGTGTGCACTTTTAAGATTGTATTTAAAAATTGCCTTTTTATTTTCTGGTTTTCTATGTATTTTGCTTGTTCATGATTATTAAGTGAATATGATAATCAAGTCATCTAGTTCCATAAAAGTAGTTGTTGACATTTTTATTTTACATGAATTCAATTAAAATATTTTCTTTTGGGAAAATGAACATTTTTATGATGTCAAAACTTTCTGCTCAAAAACATGGACATGTCTTTCTCTTTGATTGGATATGTTCTGTGCCTTTGGGGTTTTCCACATTTCTTTTTAGAATTACACTTAAGCATTTGCATTTTTTGTATTTTTATTTTTGTTATTTAAATTGAATCTTCACTTTCATTATACATCTCACTTATATTTTCATTTATAAAAACTATTGACCAGTTTGATAATTTTAAATTGTATTATTTCATTATATTTTCTAATTTGGTATGTTTTGTGTTCATTTTTAAATTAACCAGATATACAATCATATACTCTAGTAATAAATATGGTTTTATTTATTTTTTGATTATTCAGACTGAAACTGATTTTCCTTAGCAAATTACATTAGCTAATAAATTTAATTCTGAGTAAAATTATACACATCATAACTTTACATGAATGATATATTACAGATGTTATTGTGGAATGTGTTTTTATTTTCAGCACTATGATTTCAAGATGTATCTATGTTCATGATTCATGTTATTTTACATGAGCGTATTCTGATGTATTTATTTCTCTACAAATATATTTTTAAGTTTTCGTCATGATTTTAAATATATGATTTAATAGTTTTACCACATATGTCTCTTTGGGCTCATTTGCACATTATGCTGTATGCCTATAATTGTAATTGCTCTGCTGTAGAGCCTGTGCATTACCAAATTGTTCTTCAAAATACAGGTAATCTGTATTTGCCTCTTACTTTACATCCATGTCAACACTGTAGTATTTGAGACACAATTAAAATATTAGGGATACTGCTATATACATATTAATAGCTGGGCATCGTTGTTGTTTAACTTATATTTAACATATTTTATGTTTTCAAGTTTATTGGCTACTAGGTATTTTTATTCTGTGATTTACATTCACTCATTTTTTTTCTATTGTATTTTGAATCTTTGCCTATGAGATTTTGTAAGTTTTTCATGTTGCATTATAACCTGCTTTCACTTTTATGAGCTGTTTCTATTTCTTTCTATTTGTAGCTAATCATTTAACAGATATAGCGTAACTAAATTATTTATCTTTTTTAATGTACACAAATTTACTAATTTTTTTCTGATCTGTTTAAAAATTTTTTAGTTATGTGCTGCATAACAACGTTTCATTAAATGATGGACAAATATTTGATAGCAGTCTCATAGATTATAACGGAGCTTAAAACTCTCATCACCCAGTGGCATTGTAACTTTCATAATATCATAGCACAGAGCATTACTTATGTGTTTCTAGTGTAACAGATATACTGTGCTGTGAGTCATATAAAAATATAGGACATACAGTTGTGTGTAGTACATCATACTTGATAATAAAAATAAATAACTGTTAATGGTTTGTGCACTGACAAGTACTATACTATACTTTTTGTAGTTATTTTAAAATATATCCCTTCAAATTGTAAAATAAAGATAATAATAATAAGTTAACTGAAACTCAGTTCCCTCATGCAGTTCCCTCAGGAGGTAGTCCAGAAGAAGGCATAATTATCATAAGCAATGATAGCCCCATGCGTATTATTGTCCCTAAAGATCTTCCAGTAGGACAAGATATGAAGATGGAAGACAGCGATGTTTATTATCTTGGCTTTGTAGGCATAGGCAAATGTACACAATTTGTGTCTTAGTTTTTAACCAAAAAAAAAACCCTAAAAGTAATAAAAGTAATAAAAAATTAAAACTAAAAAAAAGCTTATTGAATAAAGATATAAAGAAAGGAAATATCTTTGCAAAACTCTTCAATGTGTTTGTATTTTAAGCTATTATTACAGTAGGGTAAAAATATTAAAAATTAAAAGGTTGCAAGGTTAAAAAAGCTACAATAAGTTAAGGTCAATTTATAATTAAAGAATAAAATACTCAGTGCAGACTAAGTATATGGTGTCTGTAGTCTGCTTTAGTATACAGTAATGTCCTAAGTCTTCGTACTCACTCTACACTCACCGACTGATGCACCCAGAACAGCTTCCAGTCCTGTGAGCTACATTTATATAAGTGCTCTATACAAGTTACACTTTTTATGCTGTATTTTTCATGTACCTTTCCTATGTTTAGACATGTTTAGATACACAAATACTCAGCATTGTTTTATGATTGCCTACAGTATTCAGTACAGTAACACAGTATTACAGGTCTGAAGCCTAGGAGTGATAAGTTATATGACATCACCTAGGTGTGTAAAAGTAGGCCATGCCACCCAGGATTGTATAAATAAACTTTATGATGTTCACAGAACAATGAATTCACCTAATGATGAATTTCTCAGAACATAACCCCATTGTTATGCCAAACATTATTGTATCACGATAGTATTTTATCCTATGTTCTATTTAGGTTATTTTCTATTTATATTCAAGTATTTAAAAATATATGTATATAAAACATGAAATGGGTATTTAATTCTATTCTATTGCCATATGGATAACTGAAGATCTTATCATGGTTTACTGAAAATTCCGTTTTTTTCCCCACTGATTTTCAATGCCCAATATGTTAAATATCATACACACCATCTGTGGAGTACATCTGTTTTAGAGCTACATACTCCTTTCCATGAATGTTACTGCATACATAGCATAGATTCAATAGCAAGTTTAAAATTTATTCTTATCATTTTATATTGCTTTAATTATTCTTGGTAATTTGTTTTCCCTAGAATTTTTATTATCCCACTGCTAATTTATAAGTTATATCCTCTTGGAGTTTTAAAACATACTGATATTTAAGAATGACAAAGAGTAAGCTCCTTGGTTTCTATCTTTAAGAAAATGATTCTACACACAATTGTGCTTCTTCCCTTAAGATCCCAAGTAAGAAATTTCTGACTTGTAAAAAATTATAATTTTCATCAGTGATAAAATTAAAGTGCATCGCATTCGTATTTTTCAAAGTTATGAACTTATATAATTGGTTCTATAATCTGTTAGTGAGATAATAACATTGATATTTGTATTTTATATTGAACCATCTTTGCCTAGCTATGATAAATACTATTGTTCAGAAAGTATTTTATTTCAATAAACTGTTTAATTTTATGGATAATATTGCATTTTATAAATTGATAGAGTAATTATATTTAGTTTGCTTATGTCATCAATAGAAATGCGTTATAATATTTACAAACTGATTTTAAAATATACATGACTAGTAAAGAATAGTCACACACAAAAAATTGGGAAGGACTTACTATAAAGTGACAATAATCAAGATAAGAGATAAGATAGACAAGTGAGACCTCATCAAACTGACAAACATCTGCAAAGCCAAAGAAACCATTGACAGAGCAGGGAGACAGCCCATAAACTGGGAAAAAATATTTGCCAGCTGTATATCTGAAAAGGCCTAACATCTAGGATCTACAAGGAACTCAAACATGACGAAAAGTAAAAAGCAAACAGCCCCATTAAAAATGGGCAAAAGATATGAATAGACACTTCTCAAAAGAAGACACAGGAGCAGCCAAATGAAACATGAAAAAATGCTCAGCCTCATTAGTCATCAAGAAATGCGAATTAAAACCACACTGAGATACCACCTAACTCCAGTCAGGATGGCCATCATCAATAACTCAAAAATCAACAGATCCTGGAGAAGATGTGGCAAAAAAGAAAGACTTCTACACTGTTGGTGGGAGTGTAAACTAGTACAGTCGCTATAGAAAACTGTGTGGCAATTTCTAAAATATCTAATAATTGACCTCCCATACGATTCCACAGTTCCCATACTGGATTATACAAGGGGGAACTCAAATCACTCTATGAAAAAGATACCTGCACATGCATGTTTATTGCAGCAGTATTTCCAATAGCAAAAACATAGAACCAACCGTGCTGCCCATCAAAATAGAACTGGATAAAAAAATGTGTTACATATAGATGATAGAATATTACACAGTCATAAAGAAGGACAAAATTATGAACTTCACAGCAACTTGGATGGACTTACAGGCTAAAATACTTGGCAATCTATCACAGAAACAAAGAACTGAGTATCACATGTTCTCGCTTATAAGCAGACCTTGAACAATGATCAAAATACTATAAGAAAGGAATTGGCAGTAGTGGGAAACTGTCAGGGGAGGATGGGGACAGGACTGGCAGTGGTGGGAAACTGCCAGGGGAAGGGAGGCACACCTCATCAACAAGGGTACCAACATAATAAACATTTGTATACCTAACCCTGAATAGCACCCCACATATTTAAAATAAAAAAAATTTTAAAGAAGAAAAGACGATAGATGAAATGAATAGAATAAACTCCAAAAGTGAATTAACAGACATGTGGCCAAGGAATGTTAATGCAGATATTAAAATCTTTCCAACAAATTATGTTGAAACAATTTAATATCTGTGTAGTTAAAGTAAACATTAATAATTTTACTGTAGCATGTACATAGAAGATTCAAAATATGTCATAAATGCAAATTTGAACAAAAAAATGATAAAACCTCTAGTAAAAAACATAAGAACCAATAACAATTACCTTGTGACCATGGGAAAGCCAAGAATTATCATAGTAAACAATACAAAAATAAGAAAATAGAGCCTGTGGGGGTGGAGAAAGAAACAATTTTGTTCTGTAAAAACACTACTAAGAAAATAAAAGTTAAGTTGCATAACTAGTTAGGATTTTGAAATTTAATAGGAGTTTTGTAATATATTTATACTATATATACAAAATATAAGTATGTATAAACACATATATGAATTTATGTGTTTATATCTATACCTAAACTCAATTCAGTGTTTTTTAAAAGTATCTACTTTTAAAAAATGAGTAAAAGACTTAAAGGAGGAACATTTTACAAAAAAAAGTAAGCAAATTAACAAAAACACATCATGAAATAATGCTCAACATCAATACTCTTCAGGTTGTCTCCATATTGTCTATTATGATTAGTGCTACAATGAATATGGGGGTGCAGCTGTCTCTTTGACATAATGATTTTATTTCCTTTGAATAGGTGACCAGAAGGGGAATTACTGAATCATATGTAGTTCTATTTTTGGTGTTTTGAGAAACTTCCATACTGTTTTCCATAGTGGCTGTACTAATTTGCATTCTCATAAAGAATGTATGAGTTCCCTTTTCTCTGCATGCTTGCCAGCATTTGTTATTTTGTTGTTGTTTTTGTTGTTGTTGTTATTTGAGTTGGCATCTCACTCTGTCGCCCAGGCTAGAGTGCAGTGGAACACTTATGGTCATCCCAGTATGAAGCTGCTGGGCTCAGGCGATCCTTTCTACCTCAGCCTTCCAAGTAGCCAGAACTATAGGTGAGTGCTACCACACCTGGCTAATTTTTTAATTTTATTGTAGAGATGAGGTCTAGCCAAGATGCCTAGGCTGGTCACGAACCCGTGGACTCAGGCTGTCCACTTGCTTCGACCTCTCAAAATGCTGGAATTACAGGCTGAGCCACTGAGTCTGGCCTTTTTTGTCTTTTTGATAAGAGCTATACTTAGTGGAGTAAGGTGATATAGTATAGTAGTTTTGATTTTCATTTCCTTGATGATTAGTGAGAAGTTTTTTTTCACATACCTGTTGTCCATTTGTATGATGAGAAATATCTGTTCAGGTCTTTGTCCATTTTTTAGTCAGATGATTTATTTTTTGCTACTGAGCTGTTTGTGTTCTTTATATTTTCTGGAGATAAATTCCTTGTCATACTTATAGTTCGCAAATATTTTCTTCTATTCTGTAGGTTCACTTCAAGATTTCAGTGTTAACATTTTGGATAAATACCCACAAGAGAGACTGCTGGAAGTAGGATTGTTTATGGTAGTATATTGATATATGACAGTTCTATTTTTAATTTTTTGAGAAATATTTATTTTGTTTCCACACTGGCTATGCCATTTTGTTCTCCCAACAATAGTGTGCAATGATTACAATTTATCCAGATAGTCACCAACACATTGTCTTTTGTTTTCTGATAATAGGCATCTTGACAGGTGTAAGACAATACCTCATTGTGATATTTCTCTGATAATTAGTGATGTTGACCATCTTTTCATGTACCTTTTTGGTCATTTAATATGTCTTCTTTTAAGAAATGTTTATTCAGGTTCTTTTCCTGGCTTGATAGGCTGTTTTGGGGTTTTTGAATTGTATGGATGTCTTATATATTTTGGAAATTAACTGCTTATTACATAAATGGTTTGAAAATATTCTATTTTATTGATTTTCTTTTCATTGCTGATTTTTTTCTGTTGAATATAAACTTTTTAGTTTGATATAATTTCACCTGTTTATTTTTATTTTTGATTGTTGTACTTATGGTATTACAACAATAAAATTATTGCCAAACCAATGTCAAAGAGTTTTTCCCCAATGTGTTCTTTCAGGAGTTTCACAGCATCAGGTCTTAGGTTTAAGTCAATAATTCAGTGTGCGTGGATTTCTGTGTATAGTGTGAGATAAAGGTGATTTTATTATTTTGTATGAGTATATCCAGTTTTGCAAACACCATTTATTGAAGAGATTAATAATTTCCTATTCATTGGTTCCTATTCGTCGTCAAAGATGAGTTGCCCATATATGCATAATTTTTTTTCTAAGTTCTCTATTCTATTCCATTCATCTGCATGCCTGTCTTTATGCAAGTACTATACTGTTTTTATTACTGTGCTGTAGTATATTTTGAAATCAGAGGACATGATACCTCTAGCTTTACTCTTGTTTCTCAAAATTGTTTTGATTATTCAGGGTCTTTTATGGTTCCATATGAATTCTAAGATTGTTTTTTCTATCTCCATATAAAGTTTCATTGGGATTTTGATAAGGATTTATAATAAATACCTATGTAGTATGGATAATTTGACATATTGTTTCTATGAGCCATAAAATTTGTGAATTCATAAAATAAATTCAATCTATGAATTTATTAAAACTCTTAATTTCTGGATTTATCATGTGTTGATTCTGTATCCTGCAACTTCACTAAACTTGTATATTCATTCTACCAGTTTGTGTGTGTAAGTTTGTGTGTATGTCTTTAATAAAGTCATTAGGGCTTGCAATACTTATATATAAGATCACGTTGTCTACAGAAATTTTAAAAATATATACTTCTTTCTTCATGAAATAGATGCTTTTTATATATTTTTCTTTACTCTTTACGCTGCTAGGATCTTCAGTAATATGTTAAATAAAAGTAATTACAGTGAATATTCTTGCGTTGTTCAAAACCTTAATGCCAAAACTTTCAGTTTTTCTATGTTGAGTATGATGCTAACTTTGAGTTTTTATATATACATACTGTCTTTGCTATATTTTAATGCTTTTCTTCTATTCCTAGTTTATTAAAGGGTTATTTTCATGAAAAATACTGCATTTTGTCAAACATTTTTTGCTGCATCTGTTAAAATGTTTATGTGAGTATATTCTTTATTCTACCATTGTAGTGTGGTGTGCCACATGAAGCAATTTTCATGTTTTATCCTACATATAAATCTCATTTCATCATATTATGTTATTATTTAAATGTGTTATTTAATTTTATTTGCTATATTTTTGTGAGGATTTTTGCACCTATATTTATCAGGAAATTTTTCTATGCATTGAACTATAAGCTACTAGCTTAAAGTAGATTAGTATACCTATAAGATAGTTTATGTAACCACATGGTAGACACAGAGAAAACACTTATAGAAGTTGTGCATCGTAAACATAAAGAAAATACCTACAGAAGTTGTGCAAAAGAAAAAAAAATCAAAGCACATCAATGTAAGAAACCAGCAAAACACAAAAGAAGACAGCAAGAAGTGAAAAAAAACAACAGAGAAAACATCTTCAGATTAAAACAATTTTTAAAATGGCAATAGCAAGTCTTTCCATATCAATAATACTTTAAATTTATGTTGATTAAACTTCACAATCAAAAGACATAGAGTGGCTGAATAAATAAAACCACATACCTAATTATCTATTGTATATAAGAAACTCACTTTATGTGATGCTTGACTAATTGAATTTAATTGATACCAACAGAACATTCTACCCAACGACCACAGAATATACATTTTACACAGAATATACATTCTACTCATCACCACATGGAACGCAGTCTAAGGTCGACCACATCCTTGGCCATAAATCAAGCATAAACAAATTTCATAAGAATGAAATTCTGCCATGCACCTTCTCAGACCAGAGTGGAATAAAAATAAATATCAGCACCAACAAAGTTTTCCCCAAACCCACAGAAACATGGACACTAAACAGCATGATGCTAAGCAACTCCTGGGTCAACATGGAAATCAAAATAGAAATTAAAAGATACCTAGAAACAAATGAAAATAAAGAAACATCTTACCAAAACCTCTGAGATGCCATGAAAGCAGTAGAAAGAGGGGAATTCATATAGGTTGAAAAGATGACAAGTCAACAGCCTAACAAGTCACCTAAGGACTTGCAAGACCACCAAACACTGACTTCAACAGAAGAATCCAGATCACCAAAATAAAAGCCAAAATCTGGGACATAGAAGACAAAAAGATAATACAAAAAAATCAAAGAAAAAAAAGTTGGTTCTTTGAAAGGTTAAACAAGATTGATGGTCCCCTAGCTTGACTGACCAAGAAAAAGAGAGAAAAAGTCCAAATAAATGCAATCAGAAACACAAAAGATGAAATCACAACTGACTCTGAAGAAATACAAAAGATTATCAGAGACTACTATATACACTTGTATGGAAACACACTTGAAAACCTAAAGGAAATGGAGGACTTTCTGAAATCACACAACCTCCCAAGGTTGAAACAAGAAGAAATTGAGACCCTAAATAGACAATAACACTCCAGGAAATTGACTATGTGATAAGAAAACTACCAAAAAAAAAAAAAAAACCCTGGACAAGATGGCTTTTCAGCAGAATTCAACAAAATATACAAGGAAGAACTGATACCAATTCTATTGAAAGTGTTCCAGGTAATTGAGAAAGATGGAACTCTCCACAAATCATTTTATTAAGCTAACATTACATTGATACTCCAAACAGGTAAAGATCCAACAAAGAAAGAGAACTACAGGCCAATATCCTTGATGAACAGAGATGCTAAAATTCTCAACAAGATCCTAGCAAACCAGATTCAACAACACATATCAAAAATCATCCACCACGATCAAGTAGGCTTCATTCCCAGTGTGCAAGTCTAGTTCAACATTCGTAAGACCACAAATGTAATTAAATACAACAAACGTAAAAACAAAGACCACATGATTATAGAATTAGATGTAGAAAAAGCATTTGATAAAATCCAGTGCCCTTTCTCGATAAAAACCCTCGAACATCCAGGCATAGATGGAACACACCTTAAAATAGTAAGAGCCATCTAAAAGAAATCCACAGGCAGCATACTGCTAAACAGATGGAAATTTGAATCATTTTCCCTGAAAACTGGAACAAGACAGTGAAGTCCACTCTTACTGCTCCTGTTCAACATAATTTTGGAAGTCCTAGCTAGAGCAATCAGAGAAGAGAAGGTTATCAGAGGTATCCAAATAGGAAAAGAGGAAATCAAGTTATCCCTCTTTCCAGATGACATGATTCTACATCTCAAAAACCCAAGAGAATCTGTCAAAAACCTCCTTGCACTGATAAAGGACTTTGGCAAAATCTCCAGGTATAAAATAAATGTGCAAAAGACAATCACATTTCTATACACCAGTAATAAACAAACAGAAATCCAAATAAAAAGCACAATCCCATTCACATTAGTCACACACACACACACACACACACACACACACACACACACACACACACACAAATGAAATACCTTGGCATTTTCCTAACCAAAGACCTGAAAATACTTTACAATGAAAACTGCAGAAACACTTTTCAAAGAAATAAAAGATGACACAAACAAGTAAAAAAATATTCCATGCTCATGGATTGAAAGATTTAACATTGTTAAGATGTCCATTCTACCTAAGGCAATCTACAGATTCAATGCTACACCCATAAACTTACCAACAGCATTCTTCTCAGACCTAGAAACAACAATACAAGAATTCATATGAAAGCATAAAAGGCCACAAATAGCCAAAACAATCCTCAGCAAAAAACAAAAACAAAAACATAAAAGCAAGAGGTATCACACTCCCAGACTTTAAACTTTATTATAAAGCTACAATAATAAAAACATCATGGTATTGGTACAAGAATAGGCATATAGACCAACAAACTAGGATTGAGATTCCAGAAGCAAAATCTCAATTTCACAACCAACTCATCTTCGACAAAGCCTCCACCACCAACAACTGGGAAAGGAAAACCTATTTAGTAAATGGTGCTGGGAAAACTGACTGACCACATGCAGAGGATTGAAACAGGACTCCTACCTATCCCCATATACAAAAATTAACTCCAAATGGATCAGAGACCTAAATGTAAAACCTCAAGCTATAACAACCTTAGAAAATGCAGGAGACCCCCTTATGGAAGTTGGAACTGGCAAGCAATTCCTGATCAAAACCCCAAGTGCCCATGCCATAAGAAGCAGAATAGACAAGTGGGATCTCATCAAACTGACAAGCTTCTGCAAAGTCAAAGAAACCATGAAGAGAGCAGGGAGACAGTTTACAGATTGGGAAAAAATATTTGCCAACTGAATGTCTGACAAAGGCCTAACATCTAGAATCTACAAGAAACTCAAACACGCCAGAAAAAAAAAACAAACAACCAAACAAGCAAACAAACACCCCATTACAAAGTGGGCAAAAGATATGAATAGACAGTTCTCAAAAGAAGACGTACAAGCATCCCTCAGATACATGAAAAATGTTCAGCCTCACTAGTCATCAAGAAGATGCAAATTAAAACTACACTGAGATATCACCTGAGTCCAGTCAGAATGGCCATCAACAATAACTCAAAAAATAACAGATGCCGGAGAGGATGGCGAAAAGGGGACACTTCTACACTGTTGGTGAAAGTGCAAACTAGTACAGCCTCTGTGGTAAACAGTGTGGCAATTTCAAAATGTTCTAAAAATCGACCTTCCATATGACCCCACAATGCCCCCACTGGGAATATACCCAGAAGAACTCAAATCACTCTATAAAAAAGATAACTGCACACATATGTTTATGGCAGCATTGTTCACAATAGCAAGAACATGAAACCAACCACGCTGCCCATCAAAAGAGGACTGAATTTTTAAAATGTGGTACACATATACAACGGAATATTACACAGCCATAAAGAAGAACAAAATCATGAACTTCGCAGCAACCTGGATTGACTTAAAGTCTACAAAACTGAATGATCTTTTACAGAAACAAAGAACTGAGTATCACATGTTCTCACTCATAAGTGGACTTGAATAACTATCGTAATACTATAGGAAAAGGATTGACAGTAGTGGGAAACTGGGGGAGGGGACGGGTCAGGGAGGTGGGATAGGCAGAAGTTGGAATCTGTCTGGGGAAAGAGGAGCAAACTTCATCAACAAGGGCACCTGCTTTATGAATAGTTGTATATCTAACCCTGTATTGTACCCCACAATTTTAAAATAAAAAATTTGAAAATTCAAAAAAAAAATAACAAAGAAAAAACACACAAAGCCTGAAAGTAAAGAAATAGAAAAAGATACAAAAGTTATTCCATGCAAATGATAGCAAAAAGTATAACTGACCATATTTCTATTTCTATTAGACAAAATAGACTTAAAGTAAAAAAAAAAAAAAAGAAAGAAAAAAATTATTACAAGAGTCAAAGAACGACATTATATAATGATAATAGACTTGTTTTCCAGGAAGACAGAACAATTATAGATATATACGCATGTAACATCAAAGCACCTAAATATATAGAGCATACATCGACAGTTATGAAGCGAGTACACATAGTATTTTTTTAGCATTAGAAATAATAATTTTTAACACTAGTGGCAGTAGAAAGTTTGCTAATTTGTAAGGAGTTTCATTCAGAGAAAGTTTATTTACTTTTAATTTGTAATGACATTCGTATTTCTAATATATGCAGGATATGGTGGCATTAAAAATGGAGAATAATTGAGAAACATAAACAAAACACTTTTTAAGCAAACAATAGGAAAATGAGTAAAAGTTTAACACATAGACCACAAAAAATATTTTTAGTTGCCCACATTTTCTGCGTATTGCTTTCACACTTCTTAAAAATGATTTAAAAAATTATGCTCTACAATATTTTATAGAGTTTTTGTTATATAAAATATTTTAATTATGTCATATAAAAATATAGACACAATGATCTCACAATTTAGTTCAGCTTTATGCCTCTTTATAGCTTTAGAATATTTATTTAGAATAAATATGTCTTGATTATTATACTCTTATAAGTAATATGTAGGAGTATGATTACTGATATTTCATGTATACTAATCGAGATAACACCTATTTTATGATGGTGCAGATTTTAATTAATGTTGATGCAGTTGGGTCATCTTACAAGTCAAATTGTCAGTGCTCGAGGTTGTATTACTTACAAAAAGTTCCTTATTTTATATTACCATACTTTTCACCTTACTGTTATTTATATGAGTATCATTACATATCAATTAAATTTTTATTTTATGTTTATTTTAGGTTAGGCATTTTTGTTCAATTCCTGTAAAAATACATAATTATTTAATAGTTTATCAGAAAATCATGATATTAAATCAATTAAGACATAAATTTGTCAATTTTTTATAATGACGTCTATCTTTTAAACAGTATGCAGAATTTGCATTGCATCATATAATAAATGCACTTATCAACATGCCTTTAATAGTTATTGAAATACAATTTTATATTGTTAAGATTATTATTTGGATTCAAAGAGATAATAAGGGAGTTTTTATAATTTAATATTTAAACTTATTTCTTCTAAACTCCTGTGTGTCTCTGTGTCTGTGTTTAATAAAACAGTAAATTATTCAAATTCAATTATAAGTCAAAATATAAGGTTGATATATAATGCACACCCTAAAATTATGTAAGAGATGCTATAATTGGCTGAGATTAAGTAGAATCTGTAAGGAAGGAGATAAATATAAACAGTGTTAATTAGAGTTAGTAAAAAAGATATCAGATAATTTTACTAAATGCACTTTCTAAAACTGCGAGCCCCTTGAATTGCTTAAAAGAGAAGGCACAGAAACTGGAATGAAAATGTCTTGCAATGTAAGTCTTCTTGGACTTGGTTTGTTTCAGATGCACAGAGTAGATAGGAATAGATAAACAATCTCTCAAACAGTCATGTTTTAAAGAGGCAGATAATTTTTTTGAAGTTAAAAGAGAACTTTTATGTTATGAAAAAATTAGCCTGGAAGAATAATTTGTTCTATACCAAAAGAATTTAAGATTGAATACTGAAAATAAGCTATTGTAATGTAGACAGCAAAAATGTCTTGGGAAACAATGAAGAATAATAAAATTTTAAAAATTCTAAGAAATCAAGAAATTATAAGCCCATTAGAACATGTTACCAAGAAGCAGGAGAAATATGTTACCAATTACTTCAGTTTCCCAAAACAAAATACACAAGCAAATAAATGCAAAAACTTAAACAAGCAACTATATTTATGAAGGTGAGACATCACAAAATAGAAATACAAAATTTCAGTAAATAATGGTAAGTTGACAGTAGAAAATAAACTCCAAGATGAAAGAACACATAAAAAAAGCGGGAAAGAAAAAGCACAAAATAAGGACAATAATGTCAAAGTATAACAAAAAATAATACATTGTATGGGACATTGGAAAATTGAACAAAAATCAATAGTGACAAGAGTAAGGTGAACATAAACAATTTTAAGGATTAATAAATAATTAACAGATGTGGAAGACAAACATAAAATCCAACTAGAGATAATCTAAATCCCTAGTGAAGCAAATACAAAACAAAATCTAAATATCTAGTAGTAGATTCATTTATAATAGGTGTGAATAGTAGGGCACTCATTAATTGCTAGTGAGAATGTAAATGCATTTCATTCTCAAATTGTCATCAGTAAATTATAGCATGTAGGCTAATTATTGTATTTATACACAATGATTTATTGGAAAATAGCTACAATCATTTTGTTATATATTGTCTGTCTTTTTTCATGCTATCACTCCCAAGTTTATTAGTTTCTACAAAGACCATATTTAAAAATATACATTAATTACTGTTTGGTTCTTTAAGAAAAATTTGCCAACCTCTGTTCTACAAAAATTTATTAAAATTTGTATTTATATGTGACTAGTTAAATAATTCATAGTATATCTGTATGATGAAATGCTATGCCTCTGTAAAAAAGAGATTTTGAATGATCTTTGTGTATTGTATTACAAAAACATGTTTATAGTAAAATAAAGACAGTAATTGCTACCTGTTTTATTTCATAGGCATAAAGAATATGAAGAATAAAAAATGAATATGTCAATAACAGTCACCTGTGGATGCTGAAGTTTAGAAGTGGATAGGAAGCTGGCAGACAAAAAAAATGAAGTAACTGTATGCCTTCTGATACAGTCTGTATTGTCTTTGTTCTTGAACAATATATATGTAATGATAATACAGAACCTTAAACAAATTACATTTTTAAAAAGTTTTGTGTGATCTTTTAAAATAAAATTAAGAAATAAAAGATGTGATATAGGGTTTAACTAGTAAATATTTATTGAAATTATGCATCATAGTTTATTGACAAAATGTCTATACTTAGGAATCTGTATTTTTGTTTATGAACAAATTAGATTAATGAGTCATCTGCTTTAAAGGCTTTGTTAATATTTGCATTTCTAAAATAGCTAGTATACTAACTTGACACTGTTAAAACCAGCTAATGTTTGGAAACTACATAGTGTTAAATGAATTGTGAAAAGTTACAGACATCTATTTATCTTTTTTTCAAAATATCCGACCATTTGAATTTCTAAAAGTATCACTCTACTTTCAAGATTATATCATGCGATAATTGCATCATTTTCAAGGTGCTTTTGGTGAAAAATACATTGTCAATTGGGAATCACTTATTTTGCTGTACAGGTATTTTAACTACTTTGAGTCTCTGTTTCTTGTATTACCAAATAAATATAATTTAAGTATATAACTTAGAAGTTTCTTGGATAGAAGCACTTAATATATTGCCTGGTACCTGCTACTTATTCAACAGATGTTAACTTTTATTCAAGTAATAAATATAATAATGATGTAATGCCTTTATATGAATACTTATGAGTCCATTAAATCTTTAATCAAAATGTATAATTGCTCTCTGTGAGATAAATGGTTCTACTCAGCAGAGATTGTTTGGGAATCCTGTTTGTAATAGTATTCAGTTAAAGTGTAATGAGCATTTCATGTAAAATCGTTTTCTAATATTTTACTAAGTGTCTTTTGATCATTTTGCAATTATAAATTTGTGTCAGCATATACTTACAAAGTGGTTAGCCATTGTATTATAAACAAATAAAATATATCCCATTGCATCTATTAAAGAAGTAAAAATATCTAAAGCAATATGTTTTCAGACTCATTATGTTTAGTGAAAAAGTTACAAAATAAGATGACTTCATTGTGCTGTTTGGTTTATTTCTATTTACCATTTTTTAAATGACAATACTACCTTCCAGGAGTTAATTAAAGAAAACCACTAAGGAGAATCTGAAAACAAATCATGTGGTCTCCATATTGGCAAACTGTCAGTGGGAAAGAAGATAAAAGAAGTTAACAGAAAGGTTAAAATATTATGTTATGTAAGAAGTGAGTCAAATGGAAGAATACATTATTTTTTGGAATAATTTTATAAATATTTACTTGTATTATGAATCATCTCACCCAAGCCATTCCAAACTGAAGTTTGGCTGCATACATTCCTGCATGGTTAGAATAGACTTTAAATTGTGATAGGCTTAGTTTTATATTTCTCTTTTAATAATTTTACTTTAATGTATTAAAAATTGATTTCATCATCAGTTTAGTCTTTTCAAAAAGCAAAAAAGACCACTAAAATCTGATTTATAGTGTCAAAAGCAGTGCTACAAGAAAATAGAATTAATAGAAATATATTGTTACAGCACAATTGAGACTTATTCATAGTAATTTAAAGTATCAGTGTAAAAAAGTTTATTAAGAAAGAGAAGAAGAAAAAAAAACAAAGCAAGAGAAACACAACAAGTACACATGCACCAGAAAGTTGAGTGTGAAAAAAATGACATGTCACATTGATTCAGGCTGCTTATATTTTGTCTACAAAGATCAATAGAATTTTTAAATAAAAGGGGAGACTTTAATTAGCAAGACAATACGGTAAAGGCATACTTCTAGGCATTTTATCATTTTTTCAAGATGCTCAATTTTGATTTACATGTGGAAAAACATTTTTATCAGGGAGGAAGTATCATGGCTTGGCACTGAGGGCATAGTTTACATGCCTTTGCATGTAAAGGATATACATGGTTAAGAATCATAGTGTCTATTTTTCTTTTCTTTTGGCATGTTTGAGTTGATTGTAAATCATGGATGTTATACTTTGCCAGATATACAGTTGGAAGTTTTTTCCCACATTCTGTGGGCTATCTTTCCACTCTCTTAATGGTTTCTTTTGCTTTTCATTTTGATGAGGTTCCACCTGTCTATCTTATCTCTTATGGCATGGGCTTTTTGGGGTTTTGATCAGTAACTGATTGTCTATTTCAATTTCTTAAGGGTGTCTCTTGCATTTTCTAAGATTTTTATAGTTTGAATTTTACATTTGGGTATTTGATCCATTTAGAGTTGATTTTTGCATATGGTGATAAGTAGAGTTACTGTTTCATTTTTCTGCTGTGGTCAGCCGGTTTTCCCAGCACCATTTCCTGAAAAGGTTCTTCACTCCTAAGTGGTTTTTGGTGGAAGCTTTGCCAAAGATGATTTGGTTGAGAAATTGAAGTGTGGTTTCCAGACTCTCTACCCTGTTCCATTGGTTTATATGACTTTTCTTGTACAAACATTGGGCAGTTTTGATTATTGTCATCTTACAATATAGTTTAACGTTTGGGAGTGTGATATCTTCTGCTTTCTTTCTTTCTTTTTTTTTGAGTTGGAATCTCACTCTATCGCCCAGACTGGAGTGCAGTGGCCGCTCCCGGCCACCGCAGCCTCAACCTGCTAGGCTCCGGCGATCCTTTCGCCTCAGCCTTCCAAGTAGCCGGAATTACAGGCATGCGCTACCACTCCTGGCTGATGTTTTTGATTTATTGTAGAGATGAGGTCTTGCTGCCCAGGCGGGTCTTGAACCCACGGGCTCAAGCAATCCACTCACCTCAGCCTCCCAACGGCGCGGGATTACAGGCT
Source organism: Carlito syrichta (assembly GCF_000164805.1). Taxonomy (NCBI): domain Eukaryota; kingdom Metazoa; phylum Chordata; class Mammalia; order Primates; family Tarsiidae; genus Carlito; species Carlito syrichta. The sequence goes on along the minus strand of NW_007252587.1, from coordinate 29,856 downwards.
GAGCCACCGAGCCCGGCTTGCTTTCTTTCTTTTGCTGAGGATAGTTTTGGCTATTCGTGGTCATTTATGTTTCCATATAAATTTCTATATTGTCATTTCCAGGTCTGAGAAGAATAATGATGGCAATTTAAGGAGTATAGTGTTGAATCTGTAGATTGCCTTGGGTAGGATGGACATCTTAACAATGTTGATTCTCCAAATCCAGGTGCATGGAATATTTTTCCGTTTGTTTGTGACTTCTTTGATTTCTTTGAGCAGTGTTTTGTAGTTTGCAGCCCCATTATAAAGTGGGCAAAAGACATGAATAGACCCTTCTTAAAAGAAGTCAACAGACATGAAAAAATGCTCAACCTCACTAATCATCAGAGAAATGCAAATCAAAATCACACTGAGATACCACCTAACTCCAGTAAGAATGCAAGAATAACCATCATTAGTAAAACAAGAAACAACAAACGTTGGTGAGGAAGCAGAGAAAAGAGAACACTTCTACACTGTTGGTGGGAGTGAAAAACAGCGTGATAATTTCTAAGAAACCTAGAAATTGACCTTCCATAAGACCCAGCAATTTATCTTCTGGGTATATACTCAGAGGAACTTGAATCATTTTACAAAAAAGATACCTGTGCATACATATTTATTGCAACACTATTCACAACAGCAAAAACATGGAACCAATTATGCTGCCAATTGAAAGTTGACTGCATTAAAAAAAGTCGTACATATACATGATGGAATGTTATGCATCCATAAAGAACAAAATTATTAACTTCGCAGCAACTTGGATGAATTTAGAATCTATCATACTCAGTGATCTATCACAGAAGCAAAGAACTGAATGCCACTTGTTCTCACTCATAAGTAGACTCTGAACATGTAGCATAATACTACAAGAAAAGGATTGGAAGTAACAGGACACTTCCAGAAGAGGAAGAGCACATAGCATCAATAAGGTTGCCTGATCCTAATCAAGGCTTCATGCAGGTGAAGTTTGGGCTTCTAGGTGGCCCTCACTTGCCCTGGTATTGGACCAGGTAGCTCTGTGTTTTCACATGCTGCCTAACCTCTTCCCACCCTCCCTCCCCCAGCATTTTATGTCATCTTTAGAAAAGTGTCTGTTCATGTTTTTTGCCCACTTTTTAATGGCATTGTTAGGTTTATTTTTCTTTCACTTCATTTGAGTTCCTTGTGGATTCCAGATATTAGGCCTTTCTCAGATGCATACTTTGCAAATATTGTCCTCCAAATTGTGGGCTGTCTTTTTACTATCTTGATTGTTTTTCCCACTGAGCAAAAACTTTTCAGCTAGATGAAGTCCCATCTGTCTATCTTAGCTTTTGTACCATTCATTTTTGGGGACTTGATCATAAATTCATCACTTTCTCCAATACCAGGAAGGACATTTCCTACATTTTTTTTCTCAGATTCTTATAGTTTGATGTCTAACATCTAGGTCCTTGATCCATCTTGAGTTGATTTTTGTATATGATAGTAGGTAGAGATCCAGGTTCATTCTTCTGCCTGTGGTCTGCTAGCTTTTCCAGTACCATTTGCTGAATATGTCCTCCTTTCCCAAGTGATTGTTATTGTTGGCTTTATTAAAGATGAGTTGGTTGAGAGATCATGTTTTTATTTCCTGAACTTTTGTCCTGTTTCATTGGTCTACGTGCCCATTCCTGAATAAATACCATGCTGTCTTGGTTACTGTAGCTTTGTAATAACGTTCAGTCTGGAAGTGTAAAACCTCTCACTTTGTTCCTTTTGCTGAGGATTGTTTTGGTTATTCATTGTCTTTTTTTTTGCTTACAAATTTTTGAATTGTAATTTCCATGTCTGTGAAATAAAGCAGGTGGTAATTTTATGGGTATTATATTGAATAGGTAGATTGCTTTAGGTAGGATAGATAGTCTTACAATATTGATTCTTCTGATCTATGAGCATGGGATTTTTTTTATTATTATTTGTTTGTGTCAGCCTTGATTTCCTGAGCAGCATTATTTCTCACTGTAAATGTTTTTCAATTACCTGGTTAGGAGGATACTAAGATATTTCATTTTATTTGGTGTTATTGTGAATGGGATTGTGTTTTTATTTGGTTCTTTGTCTACTTATCACTGGTTTACAGTAATGCAACTGTCTTTTGCATACTGATTTTGTAATCAGAGACTTTATCAAAGTTGTTCATCAATGTGAGGGAGCTTTTGACAGACTCCATAGGGTTTTCTAGGTATAGAATAATATTGTCCACAAAGAAGAATAACTCAACTTCCTGTTTTCCTAGATGCCCCTGATTTTCTTCTCTTGCCTTATTGTTCTGACTAGGACTTTCAGCACTAAATTTAATAGGAGAGGTAAGAGTGAGCATCCTTGTCTTGTTCCAGTTCTTAAAGGGAATGCTTCTAGCTTCTGCCCATTGAACAAAATGTTAGCTGCAAGTTTACTATAGATGGCTCTTACTGTTTTGAGGAAAGTTCCTTCTATGTCTAGATGTTCAAGGGATTTTATCAAGATGATATGCTGGATTTTGTTGAATACCTTTTTCTGCATCTAAGAAGATAATCATTTGGTTCCTGGTTTTACATCTGTTAATGTGGTGAATTATATTTATGGTCTTTTGAATGTTGAACCAGTCCTGCATCCCAGGAAAAAAGCCCACCTGGTCAGGGTGAATGATCTTGAGATGTGTTGTTGGATTTTATTTACTAGAATCATGTTGAGATTCCTGGCATCTATGTTCATCAAGGAGATTGGCCTGGAATTTTCTTTCCTAGTTGGGTCTTTGTCAGTTTGGGGCATTGGTGTGATGACTGGCTTCATAAAATGAGTTAAGGACAATTCCATCATTCTCAATTGCCTGGAATACTTTCAATAAGATTGACATCAGCTCCTTTTTGTATTTCTTTTAGAATTGAGCTGCGAAGCCATCTGAACCAGGGCTATTTGGCACAGAGGTTTCTTATGACTGAGTCAATTTTTTTTGGATTGCTATTGGTCTGTTTAGAGTTTCAATTTCTTCTTTTTTCAACTTAATGAGGTTGTGTTATGCCAGAAAATCCTCCATTTTCTTTAGGTTTTTGTTTGTTTGTTTGTTTGTTTGCATACAGATGTTCATGGCTAATAATAATCCTTATGATAACCTGCAGAATTTCTTCAGGTTCAGTTGACACCTCACTTTTTTTGTTTTTAATTATAATTATTTGAACTTTCTCTTTCTTTCTTTTTCTTTTTCTTTTTTTTAAGTCAATCTGGCCAGGGATCTGACAACCTTATTTATTCTTTCAGAGAGCCAGCTTTTGTCTTATCAATTCTTTCTATGATATTTATGTCTTCTATATCCTGCAATTATGACATTATTTTAGTGATCTGTATTTTTCTGCTGAAATTAAGATTTAGATGATCTTGTCTTTCCAGTTTCCTTAGTTATGACATTAGGGCGTTTACTTGTGATCTTTCTGTTTTCTTGATATTCATGTGCAATACTATAAACTTTCCTCTTAAAACTGAGTTCATGGCATCCCAGAGGTTCTGATAAGATGTGTCTTTGTTAACATTTGTTTCCAGAAATCTTCTTATTTCTTTTTGATTTCTGTGTTGAGTCAGAAGTTTTTCAGAAGCATATTGTTCAGTGTCCGTGTCTTTGTATGTTTTGAGGGTATCTTGTTGATGACAATATTGATTTTTATTCCACTGTGATCTGAAAGATGCTTGGTATTATTTCAACCTTTTGAGTTTGTTTACACTTGATTTATGTTCAAGAATGTAATCCATCTTTGAGTATGTTCTATGTGCTGATTAACAAAATATATACTCTGTAGTTGCTAGGTGAAGTGGTCTGCAGTTACCTATTAAACCTACTTGATAAAGTGTCAAGTTAAGGTTATGTATCTCCTTTTTGTTGTTGTTTTGTTTGTTTTGTTTTTGTTTTTGTTTTTGTTTTCCTCCATGATCTGTCTAGGAGTATTAGCATGGTTATGAGGTCTCCAGATAGTATTGTGTGAGTGTCAATGCCCTCTCTTAGTTTACTTAGTAGTTGTTTTATTAACCTGGTGCTCCTGTATTGGGTGCATGTTTGTTTAGAATGGATATCTTGCTGTTGGAATGAACATTTTATATTTGTAGTGTCCTTCCACGTGATTTTTAACTTTTGATGTTTTGAGTCTGCTCTGATCAGAATAGCTACCCCGATCAGAATAGCTACCCCTGCTTTTCTGTTTTCCATTTGTTTAAAGAATCATTTATAAGACTCTAATTTTGAGATTTTGGGTGTCCTTTACAGTGAGATGAGTGTTTTGGAGGAAGCACAATGTTGGATCATGCTCCTCTATGCCACTCTATTTACAGTGACAAATTCAGTCCATTCACATTCAAATTATTTATTGATATATGAGAAAATATCCCTGTCATGGGGCTCTTTGGGGGTTACTTTGCTTCCTTTTGACTTTTGTATTTATACGTGTGTATTTTTTCATTTTTGTGAATGATCCATATGCTCTGTTAATTCTGTGCTTGCCTATACATTTGTGATGGGTATGACTTTTTATTGTTTCTGTGTTCAACAGAAAGAATCTTAGAGATTGTATGTCAGAGAAGGATTTTTAAATCTCTATCACTGAATAAGCTTAGCCTAGTGGTATAGAAATATTTGTCTGGAATTACTTATTTTTGAGAATGTTAAAAATGGGATTGAGTACCTTCTGGCTTTTAGTGTTTCTACAGTCAAGCCTTGAGCTGTTCTGATGGGTCTTCACTGGTAGGTGCTCAAAGTTTCCTCTCTTGCTGACTTTATTTATTTGTTTTTTCATGCTTACTTTATGGAGGCAGATTACTAAAATCTTGATGATGGTCTTCTCATGTTATATCTTGAAGGGGTACTCTGAATCTCTTGCATTTGAGTAGATGTGGGAAATTTTTTGAATGAACTCTTAGAATGCTTGTTCATTGATGTTTTGTTTCATTTTCTATTTTGGAGATACCAGTCAGACGTAGATTTGGCTTCTTGACATAGTCCTAAATATTTGGAAGATTTGCTCATTCTCTTTGAGTCATTTTTCAATGTTCTGATAGACTGGGTTACCTACACATTTGGCTCTTCAGGCTCTCAGATTCTTTCCTCTGCCTGGATGATCCTGCCAACTATGCTTTCTAATGTGTTTTTAACTTCTATGATGTAGTTATTCATTTCCAATATGTAAGAAGGAGCCTTTTTTTGAAATTTGCAAGCTACGTTTTACTTCTTGAATGACCTCGGTGAGTTTTGCTTCTAGTTTCTCATAGTTCTCTTTATTCATTTTAGCAATCCAATCTCCGAGTTCCACGACTGTCATTAAGGACAGATTGTTCTGGGTGGCATTCGTTGTTTGTACACTGATAGCTGCTTTTTTTGGACTGTCTCTTTAAGATGTTGAGGATTTCCTCTGGGGATTTTTCCCTCTAATTTGTGAAGAGTAACTCTTCCTCTCTATCTTTGCTCTTTGGTTTTGTTGCTCTAAAGCTAGTTAATGTTACTTTTCTTAAGACTTTTCTGTCATTCAATATAGATCACTCAAAAAGAGATGGACACTTCTGCTCCTTGCTCTACCCTGGAAAAGTCACCTCTACTGAATAATTTTTCCCACAGTTAACCAGGTTAGGCTTGTTTTCAATGGGTTGCAAGGACTCTACAGGAAATGGGTGGGAGGATGGACCCCCTGTCTGCTGGTTTGTGGCTTGCAGGCCAGATACCTTCCCAACGGGGACAACTTTGGGTGTCTTTTATGTTGTTTCCTCCCCATTCAAGCCAGTAGTCGGTGCTTGAAATAGAATGAATGATCTGCAATGGGAGGATCTGCCCTGTGTGTTTGGCTGGCAGGGGATCTTTCCTGATCTGATGCTAGATTTGGCAGTCAGATGATTGAGGCAGGCAACAAAAGAGTTTAATCTGCAAGTAAGTTTTTCTGAACTGGGAACACCAGGCTTCACTGGTGGAAGGCATATTTGGAAATTGTCTGAGTGCACTTTTTTCCTCATTCCACTTGGGCTCTGGTCACTTATGCTGTGCCCTTACCAGAACTCTTTTTGTGTGAGACCAATGACTCATGTGCAGTTGGGAGTGGGGAACTGACCCATAGAGTATCAGAATTACTCACCCCCTCTCATAAACAGGACAGGACTTCAGTTCCTATGTAAGCCTATGTAACCCTTGCACACAGAAGGGGATAGGGTGCCTGGAATCCATCATCTGCTGTTGCCCCACTCTACCCCAGTCAGCAAGAGAGAAACCAGGCTGCTACTCCATGGTGACCATCTTCTGTTATTTTAATAGATGTTTTAAAATTAATTTTAACAGCACAAACTGTTTTCTTTCATGCCAAACACTTGCAAATATACAATTATTAGTAATTGGGAAACAATAGAATCACATATTTTAAGACTTTTTTAGTAATAGATGTTAATGCTTAAATATCTATAGAAACACAAAAGTTGTAATTTAAATTTAGAAATTAAGAATTTCATTGTGAAACTGCTATTTATTTTTTCTCTCTTATACTACCTTACTTGCCATAGCAGCACAAACTACAACAAGCAAGCTATATTTGAATGTTGTTATGTATTGAAGTGTTGGCTTTGGGAATGACCCTTCAATGCCCACTGCATTAAAACTATATGGATATCAACAACCTGATCCCTATATTTACTTGTTATTCAAAGGGAAATTTGATATTAGTAAACTTAGCAGACAGTAGTAACATCACTGGGATGCTATCATTCAAGTACAGATTATTGTTCTCCCATAAATAACTCCCTCCAATTTTCTTATTTTGTATTACTTTTCCCCAAATTCACATTATTTGGAAATTTGCAATGATTTTTTAAATGGATTATATCCAAACCAAAGTGACATATTACAACAAAGGGATCAAAATTTGTTGAGGAAGAGCAGATATTTAAGACATGTATACAAAAACGCTTTGATTTTTGAGTTTTAGTTAAATTGTGTTTTTTCTCAGAAGTCATTAAAATATTTTAAAATACTTGAGTCTATTGTGATTGAGCAAAACTGTTCTCGCTTTCTCCAAGTTTCTGATCAGTCAACTGCAAAAAGTGAAAAGTCAACTTTCTTTTGAAGTATGACTCATTCATTTCTTCAATAAATATTTAATAAAATTTTAGTTGTGATAGCATTGAGTTATGTTTCTTTTTGAAGTATCTTGTTTGATTTAATATGTATAGCATAACTAAAATAGAAAAATATCTCTACAGGGAAGAAGAACTTGAACATACTTGTTAACTAAACTGTCCCTACTGTGATGTAATCTACATGTCTTCTATTTTGCAAGTACTATGACACAATGTAAATAAACTTATCTTAGTTTTCTTGCTCATTAGTAATAACTACTATAATACAAAGTATGTTAATGCCCTAGACACATTATTTTTGTATACCTTAGCTTAATTAGCAAAAAAGTTAATATTCACCAAAGAAATAGAAGCATTACTCATGTAACTGAGGATTTGTACCTCTTGACATGCATAAAACCTTAGGTCAATGGTAATTAAGAGGATTTCTTTCCCTAGTATATAAATAGTTTTACCTGCATTTTGTATGTTGGAACTCAGAGCACAGCAGATGGAATTTCTTTTCTGGATTGACCCTAGAAATTTTTGTCAATATCTTCCTCAAAGCCCAACTGAAATTGGTTATTGCTATTATGTGGTTTAAAAGGATAGAAAGCTTTTGTTGATCATTTTTTATTATATAACCTTTCCCCCAGTCTCTGTCTGACTACCAGGTTCTCTTGTGTATGATGATTTCCTTCTGTTAACCTTCTTGGTTCACTCACTATAACAAAGGTTTTGACTTACTGCATTGGAAGTTACAATTCAGAGATATTTTCTTATAACCTGAAATACAAAATGGCATAATGTGAATAAGTTTATCTTGGTCTTCTTGTTCATTAGTAATAACCACAATAATACAAAATATGTTAGTGCCTTGGATACATTATTTAAAGTTGATCATTTAAAAAATTTCTAAGACAGTTATTTTAATTACATTTTTAGATCAGGAAATTTATATTAGACAATGCAAATAATTAATTAACTTGAGTTTACTTAAGTAGATTTTTAAAAAATCTATTTTCTATGCTACACAGCTATTAATACTTACACGAAACATCAACAACTATAATAATAACAAATATTTGGTCAGTCATGACTACATCTAAACTACTAAGTGCTTCACATCTACTAATATTTTGAATTTTTCAGTGGAAATATTTTTTTTAGTAATTATTCTTATCTTCTATTGTATTTTGTTTCATTCTTGTATTCTATTCTTGTCTGAGAAGTTAACCCTGCAAAAGCTGTGAGCAATGGTCTCTCCCTATGTTGATAAGAAAGAGCAATGCAAGTATGTTGATAAAAAAACATAATTAACTTTTGATTGTAAAAATATGGTGCAATATTTTATATTAATAATAAAAGTAATAATATATAACATTTATTGAATAATTACTTGCCATGTTTTAATCCCTGAGCTATACATTGTGAAAATATTAACTCATTTTGTCATTAAAAAAAGACAAACATCTCAAATATTAGTGTTGCAATGATCTTCCTCTATGTACAACAAACTAAATAATGGAAAAGCTAGGTGACTTTTCCTATATTTTATAACTTCTAAATGGCACAATATAATTTGAAATTGTATTTGTTTGAATAAAGAACCCTTAGTCTTTTAGAGAGAGAGAGAGAGAGAGAGAGAGAGAGAGAGAAAGGAAAAAAAACACTTTAGTGCAATAAGTCTTATGTCTCCAATCTTAGTAAGTTCATTCAAGAATTTAATGCAGCCGGACTCGGTGGCTCAGCCTGTAATCCCGCGCTTTGGGAGACTGAGATGAGTGGATTGACTGAGCCCCCGGGTTCGAGACCCGCCTGGACAACTTGGCGAGACCTCATCTCTACAATAAATCAAAAATTAGCAGGACTTGGTAGCGCGTGCCTGTAATTCCAGCTACTTGGAAGGCTGAGGCGGAAGGATAGCCGGAGCCCAGCAGGTCGAGCTGACTGATGGCTGCTAATACATAAATTTTGTAAATGAACAACCAACTGTTTAAGAATATTAAGTAATTGCCCAACATTGCATTGTTACTAAATCAGTGAGGTTTTAATGCAACATAGGATTGTTTATCTCAAAAACATTAATGTAGCCAGGCTCGGTGGCTCAGCCTGTAATTCCGCACCTTGGGAGGCTGAGGTGAGCAGATTGCCTGAGCCTGTGGGTTCGAGACCTGCCTGGGCAACTTGGTGAGACCTCATCTCTACAATAAAAAAAAAAAAAAATTAGCTGGGTATGGTAGCACACACCTATAGTTCCAGCTACTAGGAAGGCTGAGGCAGAAGAATCGCCGGAGTTCAGTAGGTTGAGGCTGCGGTGGCTGTGGGCGGCCACTGTACTCCAGTCTGGGTGACAGTGAGACTCCAACTCAAAAAAAAAAAAAATTAATATTTTTAACTTAGTGTTTGGTCAGTAAATTAATCAATAGATATTGACTGAGAGCTAATATTATAAGAAATGTATTGTCAGTTTAAACAATTTCTTTTTTTTTTTTCCTGGTGTTCTGGGGTTTACTGGGGACTGGGAGGCCAACAATTTCTACTACTCCGCTTTAATGTACTATAAGTTCAAAAGAGCAGAAGAACAGAACTAGAATATTTCTCTCCCTCTCAGTTTTTACTTGTTTTATAATGAGAAATGTCCATTATCTCCTAAAATTTTCATAAAACTTGCTTTGAATGTCCTATTTTTAAGTTTCAAAAAGTAGTTTTCTGACAATAATTAAAATAGAAAAATTTGAATGATAATTTTCCACAATAAAGTTGAGAGAAACAATATGATAGTCTTTGGCAGTTTTATGTTTTAATTTGTATTTTTTTTTTTTTTTTTTAGCAGTGAAGTGAAGCTTTAATAGCCATATTGCAAAACAGGTGCCTAGCTGCAGGCACACCCGAGAGGTTTACAACAGGTATATTTATGTCCTAGTGTGCAAGTCCCTCCTCTGGCTCCCAACTGACTGGGTACCACATAGGTTACAATCTCTCCTGGACATGGCCTACGCAGTTCTCGTTCAAATAAGGCAAAGTACGCGTTTCTAGTTTTGACTGGATTTCAATATTTAAGAAAGTCCACCATTTTCAAATAAAGCCCACCAAAGGAAGAACCAGGAAATAGAGTGGGAATCACCATTTTGAAAATGAATCAGCATTTTGTTCACTACAATATCTCCCTTTTTCTTTTTAAAAATTTTTCATTTCATTTTCATTAAAATTGAGTTTTGCTTCAAATTTGTTTAACAGCTTTAGAGTTTCTCCTTCAATGTCTAATTTGGTCTCCATTATCCTAAGATCATTATGGGTTTAACCCATAGGCATTTATTTATTAATAGCAGTTTCTGTTTGAGTTAAACCTCTGATACAGGGAATTATGCAACAACCCACAGTCGTTAATACTGCTGGTACAATTACAAGGGAAGTTAGGATTGAGGATATTATTCCTTTCTATTTCCCAAACCACCTCTCTAACCAATCTGTAAAAGGGTCATTAATAGCAGAATTTTCAGCTAGTTCATTAGCCAGAGTTGATAGTCCTTGTAACGCCTTAGTGATAGTTCCATCAGGAGCAGCATTGTTTGGGGTAAGAGTACAACATCTTTCTCCCAACATGACACAACTCCTTTTTCTGCTAACATCATATCTAGGGCCATACGGTTTTCCCAAACCATTCTGTTAGTGGCATCTAATTGTTCAGCTACTCCTGCAATAGCAACTCTGGTATAGTTGATAAATCTTTGCTGATTGTAGTTAACATAATTAATCCAGTCTACATTTTTATTAATAGTTGACCACCACCAAAAGAGCTCAGATTTAAATCCTGCAGCCATGTGGTTGCTAGCTTTAAATTTATTGGGGACCCCTCAGGGCACTCCTATGGCATCAATGTATGTATTAGGCTCAAATGTTCCTTGTAATGATTTCTTGTTTCTATTTTGGTGTTGATTTTCTGGGTTGGAGTGAAACGCCAAGGTGAATGGGATGGCCGGTTGAACCAAACAACAGGTTCTGACCCATTTGGGCGGTGACAGGTCTCTAAGTGTCTTCCCTCCACAGTACCACCAAACATCTGCCCGGGGGTTGTTACTGTTAGAGTAGTAGCCCTCATGTACTTCTGAGAATCTAAGATGTGGGTACAAGTTTGCAGTTGCCCTACGGGAGTAGTGAACGCTTCACCCCATCCAGAGAGACATGGGGAGTGGTTTGATTTTCCCACAGAAAAGGAAGGGATTACCTTTGAGTCCAGTTTCTGGAGAGCAGATTAAAGCAAGGATAGACTTTTGCAAGTCTTATTTCCCCAAGCACCCTTGTCTTGGTACAGCACTAACATACAACTCATTCCGATAGGGTCTGTGTCCCAACTAATGGAAACAGGACTACTTGAGCCTGTGGCCACCCTGCAGCCCATACATAACAGTCATTCTTATTTAGAGTTGATACTGTAAATTTTATCCATTCTACCCAGACATTTGTTTCTCCATAACCTGTTTCAATTTCTATAGTCTGTTTAAGGTCTGTGACTTCAGTTATAATTACCTTTCCTAGATCATTATTAAAAGGATTTGGTCCAACGGGGCCCTTAGTTGGTGTTAGATCAAGGGCAGTGGTTACAGTTTTTTGTTTTTTGTTTTCAATTAACCTTAGGGCAAAACATTCCACCAGATCTTTTCCCGAAGTGTCTATTCCTATACCATATACTCGGGGTGCTATTTCAGGACTAATTTTCAGAAGTTGTGGATTGGTTATAGTTAGCATGACAGTGTTACATTGCAAATTTTGGCAATTGCTTGGTGGAGTTTCTTTGGTAAAATATAGTTTAGCTTTTAGAGGATTCAAGGAGGTGTATCCTTGCTGGGGCCAGCTGTCCATCCCTGAGGTTTTGTGGTTCACTGGACATTATCCCAACTAGGACAGGGCTTCCATTGAATTTCTGGCCATTCAATATTGAAATCTGCATAACCTCTCCAAGGAGGTATTTTTGTTTCTATCAGGTATTTATGTTCATTAGAAAGCTTTCCTTGGTTATTTAAATTTCCACAAGATATTACTTGGCATACATCAAATTTGAGGGTTTGGGGAACCAAGGTTTTGGTCACATTGATTATTTAATTAACTGGGTATCCTGAAGTTCCAAATTGTTCCCATTTTTGGGTTTCAATCCATTCCCTAGTATTAAGAATTATGTGATCATTTAAAGTTTTCTTATAAACCGTAAGTATTATACCCACTAAAATTAAAGTCACAGTAACAGCTTTTCTTACAGGTAAAGGTGAATCAGACATTTTGTTTGGGATATTTTTAGGGGAGGAAATAATCCCATGAACATTCAGAATTAAGGGAGCCTTGACATAAACGCTTAACACAGTCCAGATTACAATAAAGAGTAAGGCAAATACTATGGACAGTAATGAGTAAACTGTCAGAGAGACTTAAGGGAGGTTAGTTATTAAGGTTAATTTACCTGAATTTGAGCTTTAAAGGTTTACTTTGGGGAAGTTTCCCATTTATCCAATTCCTTTGTTTTTACCAAAGTTTCTGTGGTTGATTTCTTGACTCTAGTATGGTGTGTCCATTCCTTCTCAGCAGTCCGTATGGCTGTTTCTGTGGTCAGGAGTACTTGATAGGGTCCTTCCCAGTTTGGTTGAAGCTTATTTTCTTTCCAGGTTTTGATCAGGACCCCGTCTTCAGGCTGGAAATGGTGAACTGCAAACTCAAGGAGTTTGAGCAAGAAGTTCCTTTAATCTTGGCTTGTACACGAGGATACCGGGTCACTGCGGTTGGTGTCTGCCCTTCTGAGCGTCGCCTTCTCTGACTCCAGCTAACAGTCTCCGGGTGGCCTGCCGAGCTGTGGAGCCCGAGAAATGGAGTGGGATTAACCATTTTGAAAATTAATCAGCATTTTGTCCTCTGCAGAAGGCATTTCGCGGGTTCAGGATCCACCCAGCAGCAAGGGCAGAAATCCTCCATCAACTCCAGTGGGGTCCAAGCTGCCTAATTCAAGGAAGGGAAAATTAAAAATGTAAACTTAGAATTTTCCATACTAACTAGGCAGTCCACACACTAACCTGCCTGACCAATCTTTGGCCCCCTGCCCCCACAGTCATCACCCTAATTTGTATTATTTTAATTTGTTTTTCATTTTTAAGTTTTTCGTTTTGCCACAAATTTTAGATGCATGGAAGGAGAATAGGAGACAACATGAGGAAGCAATCCACTTGTTCACACAGACGATAAAAGGCAGATGAAAGAAACAGGTTATTAAAAATGCAATTGTATTTGGTAGAGAAAGGGTCATTGTCAGCCCAGTCACTGATTTATTTATTTTTTGTTTATTGTTACCTGGATTGAATAAAATAGGTCTGCTGTCACATTTTATATGCTATTTATATGCATTAAATACTTTTGCAAATAGCATTACCTTATTCAAGTCTCAATTCAATACTGATATGTGGCAGTGTTTCCATATGCCAGTAGTGAAAACTAAAGTTCAAAAAAATTTAGCAACTTACCTCAAGAAGTATAACTGCGAAAGTATAGACCTTGAACTTCTCCAGATTCCTTTCTAAATCTGGAGGTGTATCACACTCTGTTCAACTCTTTATCCATTATACATGAAGTCCACCTGTGTCAAAAAAAACAAAAACAAAAAACACCTTCTGTTTCTGTTAGGTCAGAATCTCAGTGAGGCCTCCAAAATTTTAGATCAGACCAGAGGGGAGTGGATCTGTAACCTGGTGCTGCATGTAAGATGCAAAGAAGTGCACAGAAGTTAGATTGGAAAATAGAGTTTATTTCAAAAGTAAATTAGAAAGAGAGAGGAGATTCACCTCCCCAAGGTAAGGAAGGGAACCAAAGCTTAGGTAAAAGCATAGTGGCCATAGCTCAGTGAATACATGTCCTAGCCAGAGTTTAAAGAAAAGCAATGGCAAGTGCTGTTTGAGGTTGAGCGTCTTTTAAACCTTACTTTTGATGGGGACAGGTTGTTAAGGTGATTGGGTGGTGGCCTGTTTCACATCATCATGAAGGAGCAGGTAAGCCCGGATACTGAGGTCATGATGATGGACAGCAGGCAGATGGGTGGGCTAGCCACATGACTGTAGCCATGTGACAGGGTCTGTCTGTTTCAAGAAGGTCACAAAGGATTGATCAGGTTAACTTGGTTTGCATAACAAACTGGGGAGGGAGTTGTAAAACAACTATCAATAAACTGGTTCTGTTGGGCTAGTGATTAGAGGGCAATTAAAGTGAACTGCTAAAAAAAAAGAAAGAACTAGGCAATGTTAAGATGACTGCTCTCTGGCTATATTGACTGCATCTTTTGTATGTTCAGTTTCAGAGAGATACAAAGTACAATGAATGAAGGAATGCTGTAAGAGATCAGAACCTACTGAACAGTTTTATTTTATTAGCTCCTTTGAAAAGAGAGGAAATGTCTATAACAAATATTAACGTCTAAGGAAAAAAATACATCAGCTTTCAATTATAGGAACAAACACAAGAGAGACCCTATTTCAAGAAGATCCTTATTTTATGTCTAATATTCCATATATTTATTTAAAATACTTTTTCATTCATAAATTAAAGTGATTTCCTTGTTCTAGTCTGTATATAACATGTCATGAGGAATAGTTCTGTAACTCATTGAAGCCTCCTGGTTCCTTTCCCATCCAAACAAATTCATACATTGGACCATTTAATTTTGCAAATATAATGTCTGAAATTTCACAGTTCATTTTCAAGTTAAAAAAAAATACTGATGTGTTTGTTTGTATTTCTTCCTGAACAGATTTGCTTTGCTAACATTTTGTGCCATATTGAATCATTTGGATACATTCTAATATTTCCTTGTCATATGCCTTTTCTTATTTCAGTTCCAAATAATGAACTCGTCATTGACATATTGGCATTCATTTCTTCTCTGATCTGTGTGAAGAACTCTTAGATTGAAGTTTTACACTGTCAACAACCAGAGGAACTTGCTGTGATCTTGTCAGAGTGTATTTGTTTTATACTGCCTCTCTTTTCCCTTCACACATTTCTTCAATATAATTTCATAGGAAAATATGGTTAGCAAACTGCTTTATTCACTTTTCTGGATCATCAATAGAAATACTAACTCTGACAAGAATAAATATAGGCCTCCACACCACCCTATTAGATTCCTACCCTCATATATACATTATTTATTATCACCCATTTTCAAAATCTGCCAGTCACTTTTTGAAGTATGTGCTGTCTTATTCTGAGACCCTCCTATTAATTCTGCACTTAAAATTTAAGTTCTAGGAGGGCTGGGGAGGGCAGGGAAAAAAAATTAAGTTCTTCTATAGGTTGACATAAATATAAAAAAGGAAGAAAGTAGTTCTTCCTCTTCATGATCAAATATAACTTCTAGGACTGAGAAGTAGTTTTCCTTACCACACGGTATGAATATTTTTGGACAATTTTAGAAGTACACAAAATAGTTAGATATTATGTAAAATGTTTCTAGCATATGCCTATCATCAAGATTTTACTTTCATAGATAGGAATTACTTACTGTTATTTTAGTGCATACTGTCAATACATTATAGATCTGTTGACAATGTCTGTAGTTGGTGCAAATACACAGAAAATATTGCAAGAGTCAAGTGTTAATGTGACTCCTAAAGTTGTAGAAAACATTCATTGAAAATAATTTTTTATTTAATAATTAAATAACTGTAGAATTTTGGAGCTATAAATAAGCTTAAAGAGCAAATTTAAATCAAAGTGTTTTGCTTTTGCAAAAGAGCAAACTGATCTAAGGGAAAAGTAAGGAGATTAAAATAAATTTGAATGCCACATATCAGACTATATCTCAGCTCTTCAGACTTCCAAACTCTGAAGTGACCCACTTAAATTGTTAAAGCTGAAAAGGCTGTGTATTAGTTTACTGTTGCTGCATTACAAACACATAAACTTGGCAGTTTTAACCTGCATTTATTATATTTCACGGTTCCCCTGGGTCAGGAGTCTGTCTGGACATGACACTGAGTCTCAAAAGACTGCAATCAGGCTGTCAGCCAGACACACATTCACAACCAGGAGCTCAACAAGGGAAGAAACTTCCAAGATCTTTCAGGATGCTGGCAGAAGTCATTTCCTTGTAAATGTATGCCCCGGGGCTCTCTGCTGGCTCACAGCTGGGGCCCACCCCAGGTTTTAGAAGTTGTTCAGAGTTCTAGAGGCCACCTGCAGTTCTTTGTCATGTGAACTTCCTTGGCAAGACTACTTACTTAAGGCAACAAGGACAATATTTCAGCTCAGGGAGGTTCCCAGTCCCTCTTTTAAAAGCTTTCACCTGATTAAGTCAATCTAACACAAAATAATTTCCACTTTTAGTAACTTTAATAGAACTTACTGGGAAATTTAATTACATCTGCAAAACTTCATCACCTTTGTCATATTCTCTTAGCTAGAAGCAAGTCACAAATTCTATCCACACCCAATGAAAGTGGAAGTGATCATAGAAGGTGTGAACACCATGCTATGGGGAACATACAGGATCCTAGAATATGTTCACTATAGCTTGCCACCATTTATCCAAAGTATGTAAAAGCAATTCATTGAATTTCTGGCATATATATTATACACAGTAAGCATAAGTGAAGTATTAATCCTTTTTTTTTTTTTTTTTTTTGAGTTGGAGTCTCACTCTGTTGCCCAGACTGGAGTGCAAGTGGTTGCTCCCGGCCACTGCAGCCTCGACCTGCTGGGCTCCGGTGATCCTTCTGCCTCAGCCTTCCAAGTAGCCAGAATTACAGGCATGCGCTACCACGCCCGGCTGATTTTTGATTTATTGTAGAGATGAGGTCTTGCTGCCCAGGCGGGTCTCGAACCCGCGGGCTCAGGCAATCCACTCACCTCAGGAACTATTAATCTTTTCAGAATAACTTAAGAATTCTTTCTGACTATACATTTCCTATCTTCTCACAGATGTTGAGCAGAACTCAACCAACATTGTTTATCATCTCATCTTCTCTTTATCTTAAGATTTTCCCTCTCAATTGAGTCAGGCCTATTAGCATACAAATATATTTTATTTTTTAAGTTTTATTTTATGATAGGGGTGTGGGGTAAAGGTAAAGATTAACTACACAAGTAGGCTGCAGGCAGGAGAAGTTTGGGCCTCCAACTGACCCTCACTTCCCCTTGTTTGAGACCAGGTTCCCTTTGTGTTGTTACAGGCCCTCATCCCTTTATTCCTCCCCTGGCAGTGGCAATCAACTTCTGATCTTTGAATGAGAACATGCCATGCGGTATCTAGTTTTATTTGTTTCTGTTAAAGATCACTAAGTATGATGTTCTCCCACTTCATCCAATTTGCTTTCAAGTCCATGATTTTGTTCTTCTGTATGGCTGTGTAATACTCCATTGTGCTTATATATCATATTTTCTTTATCCAGTTCATTTTTGATGGGCAGTAGGTATGGCTCCATGTTTTTGCTATCATGAACAGTGTGACTATAAACATGCATGTACAGGACTTTTTTGTAGAACAATTTATGTTCCTCTGGGTATATTCCCAGGAGAAGTATTGCTAGATTGTATGGAAGATGAACTTTTAGTTATTTTAGGAAACACCACACTGCTTTCCATAGAAGTTGAACTGCATTGCACTTCCACAGTGTAGAAGTGTTCCCTTTTCTCCACAACCATGCCAGCATCTGTTGTTTTTTGATTGATTAATGATGACCATCCTTACTGGAGATAGGTTGTATTTCAATATGGTTTTAGTTTGCATTTCTCTGATGATTAGGGAGGCTGAGCATGTTTTCATGTATCTGTTGACTGCTTGTACATCTTCTTTTGAAAATTGTCTATTCATGTCCTTTGTCCACGTTTTAATAGGGTTGGTTGTTCAGCTCATTTTAGTTTCTTGTAGATCCTTGATGTTTGGCTTTTATCAGATATATAACTAGCAAATTTTTGTCCCCCATTCTGTAGGTTGTCTCGCCACTCTCTTTTTGCTGTGCAAAAGATTTTCAGTTTGCCATGTTGGCTTCCTCAGCAAAATTGCTTACTTCATTAAGAAAGCAAGGGCTTTCATCTCAGGGAAGTTCTCAGTCCCTCTCTTGAAAGTTTTTATTTGTCTGTCTTAGCTTTTATGGCATTTGTTTTGGGGGATTTGGTCAAGAATTAGTTGCCCACTCTGATGTGGAAAAGAGTGATTCCTATGTTTTCTTCTAGAATTATTATAGTTTGAGGTTTAAAGTTTAGGTCTTTGATCCATTTGGAATTGATTTTTTTATATGGTAATATGTAGGACTTCATATTAAATCTGCTGCATGTTGTCAGTTTTCCCAGCACCATTTGCTCAATATGATCTCCTTTCCCTAGTGGTTGTGATTAGTAGCATTATCAAAGATGAGTTGGTTGAGAGATTACGTTTTTGCTTCCAAAATGTCTGTCCTGTTTCATTAGTCTAAGTGCCTATTTTTGTACCAATACCAGACTATTTTGGTTACTGTAGCCTTGAAGTGAAGTTTAAAGTCTGGAAGTGTGATACCTACTGCTTTGTTCCTTTTGCTGAGGATTGAATTGGCTATTTGTGCTCTTTTTTATTTCCATATGACTTTGTGTATTATTGCTTCCAGGTCTGAGAAAAATGATGCTGGTAATTTGACGGACATTGCATTAAATCTGAAGACTGTCTTGTATATAATGGACATCTTGACAATATCGATTCTTCTGATTCATGAGCATGGAATGTTTCCTAATTTGTTTGGGTCATTCATAATGTCTTTGAGCAGCATTTTTTAGTTCTTGTAAAGATCTTTAACTTATCTGGATAGGTAGATGCCAAGATATTTTCTTTATTTTGTGGTTATTGTGAATGGAATTGTGGCTTTTTATTTTGTGATCTGTTTGTTGCTGCTGTATAGAAATGTAACTATCTTTTGCATATTGATTTTGTACCCTGAGACTTTACCCTAGTCAATTATCAGTGTGAACGGCTTTTGACAGACTCCTTAGCATTTTCAAGAAATAAAATCAGTTAAGAAAGGGAGCCAGGCTCGGTGGCTCAGCCTGTAAACCCGTGCTTTTGGGAGGTTGAGGTGAGTGGATTGCCTGAGCCCGCGGGTTCGAGACCCAGCTGGGCAGCAAGACCTCATCTCTACAATAAATCAAAAAACCAGCCGGGCATGGTAGCACATGACTGTAATTCCAGCTACTCGGAAGGCTGAGGCGGAAGGATCACCGGAGCCTAGCAGGTCGAGGCTGCGGTGGCCGAGAGCGGCCACTGCACTCCAGTCTGGGTGACAGAGTGAGACTCCAACTCAAAAAAAAAAAAAAAAAAGAAATAATATCAACTGGGCTTGGTGACTCAGCCTGTAATCCTGCACTTTGGGAGGCCAAGGTGAGTGAATTGCCTGAGCCCGTGGGTTCAAGACTCGCCTGGGCAACTTGGTGAGACCTTATCTCTACAAGAAATCAAAAAAATTAACCAGGTGTGGTAGCGGGCGCCTATAGTTCCAGCTACTCGGAAGGCTGAGGCGGAAGGATCGCAGGAGCTCAGCAGGTCGAGGTTGTGGTGGCCAGAAGCGTGCCACTGCACTCCAGTCTGGGTGACAGAGTGAGACTCCAACTCAAAAAAGAAAGAAAGGAAAGAAGGAAGGAAGGAAGGAAGGAAGGAAGGAAGGAAGGAAGGAAGGAAGGAAGGAAGGAAGGAAGGAAGGAAGGAAGGAATAGAATCATATCCATGAAGAAGGATAGCTTAACTTTCTCTTTTCCCAGTTTAATACCTCTGATTTTCTTCTCTTGTTTAATCGTTCTAACTAGGACTTACAATACCATGTTGAACAGGTGAGAGTCGGCATACTTGTCTTGTTCCCATTCTTAGGGGGAATGCTTACAACTTCTGCCCATTGAGCACAATGTTGGCTGTGGGTTTATTATAGTCATCTATGCTAAACTCTTACTGTTTTGAGGAATATTCCTTCTATGCACAGGTGCTCAAGGGTATTTACCATGAAGCGATGCTAGATTTTATTAAATGCTTTTTCTGCATCTAATGATATAATCATGTGGATCTTAGCTGTACATCCATTGAGGTACTGAATTAAGTTTATGGTCTTGCAAATTGAACCAATCTTGAATCCCAGAAATGAAACCCACCTAGTCGTGGTGGATAATCCTTCAGATGTGTTGTTGGGTCCAATTTGCTAGATTCTTGTTTAAAATTTTTGCATCTGTATTCATCAAGAAGATTGGTCTGTAATCATCTTTCCTTGTTGGGTCTTTGCCAGCTTTGGGTATCAGTATGATGTTGGATTCATAAAATGAGATGAGAAGCATCCCATCTTTCTTGATTGCTTTGAATACTTTAATTTAAATTTATTTTAATTTTAAAGTTGTGTGGTACAAGTCAGGATTGAATAAATGAATGGTTTAGGTATAGGTGAAGTTTTTGGCCTCCCATTGTGCCCCGCCCCTCCTGTAGTAGTGTCCCACTATCGCCAATCCCTTTTCTGTAGTATTAAGATAGGCTTTCAGGGTCCATATATGAGTGAGAACATCTGGTACTCAGTTCTTTGTTTCTGTGATAGATCACTGAGTATGATAGACTCCAAATCCATCCAAGTTTCTATGAAGTCCATAATTGTGGTCTTCTTTATGACTATGTAATATTTCATCATGTATAGGTACTGCATTATTTTATCAAGTCCTATTTCAGTAAGTAGCATGGTTGATTCCATGTTTTTGCTATTGTGAACAGTGCTGCAATAAACATGCGTGTACAGGTACCTTTTTTTATAAAATGATTTGAGTTACTCTGGGTATATTCCCAGAAGAGGAATTGCTTGGTCATATGGAAGGTTAATTTCTAGTTCTTTTAAAAATCGCCATACTATTTTCCATAGATGTTGAACTAGTTTGCACTCTCAGCAATAGTGTGTAAGCATTCTCTTTGCTCTACATCTTCTCCAGAATAAACAAATTGGATCTCATCATATTGAAAATCTTCTGAAAAGCAAAAGAAACCATCAATAGAGCGGGGGGGAGGGGGAAAGTCCACAAGATGTGAAAAGATATTTATCAATGGTATATCTGACCCTAATATCCAGGATCTGCATGGAATACTTTCAGTAAGATAGGTATCAGTTCTTTCTATTATGTCTTCTAGAATTCAATTGGGAAGTCATCAGGTCCAGGACTTTCTTTGGTGGGTAGATTTCTTTAAGTAATTTGATTTTCTGGATTGTTATTAATCTATTAAGAGTTTTGATTTCTTGTTTCAACCTTGGGAGCTTGTGTGTGAGATCAAAAAGTGCTTTGGTTTCATTTTGATTTTCTAAAAACCAAAAATTTATTTACACACAGGTTGTTAGTAGTCTCTGATAATCTTTTTAATTTCTTCAGGGTCATTTGTGACTACACCCTTTACATTTCTATTTTTTTTTATGTGGACTTTCTCTCTTTTTTAGGTCAATCTATCCAGGGGATAGGTTATGATCAATCTTACACATCCTTCCAAAGAACCAACTTTTTCTCATGTTGATTTTTCCTATGATATTTTTGTCTTTTATGTTCTGCCACAATAATTTTAACTTGGAGATCTGCATTCTTCTGCTAGTATTAAGGTGATCTTGTCCTTCCAGCTCCTTTAGGTGTGATGTTAGGCTATCTACTTTTGGTCATTCTGTTTTTTTGATTTGTGTGTGCAAAGCTGTGACTGCTTCTGTTAACACTGTTTTCATGGCATCTCAGTTAATCTGATAAGATATGTCTTTGTTTTTGTTTGTTTCTAGGAATCTTTTCATTTCTCTCTTGATGTTTTTGTTTACCCAGAAGTTGTTCAGCAGCATGTTGTTTAGAGTTTATGTCTTTGTGTGTTGTGGGGGAATCTTGTTGGTGGTCATATTTATTGCTATTCCACTGTGATTTGAGAAAATGCATGGCATTATTTTAATTTTTTTTTTTGAAATTTACTTATGTTTGTTTTATGTTTGATAATGTAATTGATTTTGGAGTGTGTTTCATGTGCTGATTAGTAGAAGGTATATTCTGTAGCTGTTGAGTGACGTGTTGTGTGTTTGTCTATTGTATTTTTAATTGAGCATCAAGTTGAGGCTGGGAATATTCTTGTTTTTGTTTGTTTGTTTGTTTTGCCTTGATGATTCATCTAAAGCTGTCAATGGGGTATTTAGGTATCCAACTATGACTGTGTAAGAGTCTATGTCCTCGTTTAGTTTGTTTAGTAGTTTTCTTATTAAATCTGGTGCTTCTGTATTGGGAGCATATACATTTTGTATAGCTATTTCTTGCTGAATGATTGAGCTTTTTGTCATTATATAGTGTCCTTCCATGTCCTTTTTAACTTTTGATGGCTTGAACACTGCTTTGTTGGATATTAGAATAGCTACTCCTACTTTCTTCTGTATTTCATTTGTCTGAAAGGTCATTTTCCCACCTCCAACCTTGAGTGTGTGACTGTCTTTTCCAGTGAGATGAGTTTCCTGGAGGCAGGAGATTGTTGAATCTTTTTTTTTTTTTTAATCAAGTTTATCACTATATGTCTCTTCAGTGTCACACTTAGTCCATTTACATTCAAACTGATTATTGATATGTGTGTTTACCCTTGGCATAGGGCTTTTGGGGGTTGCTTGTTTCCTTTTAACTTTTGCATATATATATGTTTCTGTGAGTGTATGTGAGGGTGTGTATGTGTTTTCATTTTGTTAGGTGCTCTGTATGCTCTGCTAATCCTGTGTTTGCCTGTACTTTTGTGATGTGCATGTCTGTTATTTTTTTTTTCTGTGTTCAACATCTTCTTAAGTACCTCCTGAAGAACTGGTCTGGAGGCAGCATATTCTCTTTAGCAAATGGATGCCTGAGAAGGTTCTTAATTATCCATCACTGATGAAACTTAGCTTGTCTGAGTATAAAATATTTGTTTGGAATTGCTTATCTTTAAAAGCATTAAAAATTGGACTCCAATTCCTCTGACTTATAGTGTTTCTGCAGATAATTCTAGAACAATTCTGATGACTTTTCCCCAGTAGGTAGTCTGACTTTCCTCTCTTGCTGTCTTTAGGATTTTTTTCTTTTATGCTTACTTTTTAGAGGTGGATTACTATGTAACTTGATGATGATCTTCTCATGTAATGTCTTGTAAAGGTTCTCTGAATCTCTTGCAATCAAATGGTCATCTCTCTAGCAAGATGAGGAAAGCTCTCTTAAATGACCTCAGTGAGTATTTGTTCCATTGTGTTCTCATTTACCCTTTCTTCTTAGGGAATACCAATCAAGTGTAGGTTTGGCTTTTTTACAAAGTTACACAGCTCTCAGAGGCTTTGTTTCATCCTTTTGAGTTTTGTCTTATGTTTTTAACAGATTATGCTAATTCTATACTTTGGTCTTCAAGCTCTGAGATTCTTTCCTCTGCTTAGTTGACTGTGTTACCAATACTTGTTAGTTTGTTATTGATTTTGAGGATGTAGCTCTTTATTTCTGTTGTAGAATAAGCTTTTGTTTTGAAATTGGCCAATTTAATCTTTACTTCCTTTACAATTTATTTGAGATATGCTTCATGTTTCTCTTGGTTCCTGTTCTTTTGGGTCATCCATTCAGTGATCTGTGGATGTAAACTGGGGCAAGTTGTTCTTGAGAGCGTCCATTTTTTTTGTGTTCGGATGGCTGCCTTTTTGCACATGGTCTCATTAAAATTCTGACAGTTGCTTGTATTTCTTTGTAGATAATTCCTCATTTATGTCAGACTCTTCTTTTCTTCATGACAGAGGGAGAAGCTCCACCCTGTGGCAGGTTCTTGCTGCAGGTTTTCCCTCCTGCAGTTAAACTAGTCAGGTCAGTTTTCAGACTCTGCTGCATGTGGCTGTTGAGTCATGCCAGCTGCAATGGGACCAACTGACCAGGTACATTCCCAAATTACTTGTCCCCCTCCTGCACTCAGCATGATCCCAGCTCCTGTATATGCCTAGTTTATGGTGAGGGATGTGGTACCTGGATTCCAGTATGTGTTGTTTGGGTCTCTGTGAATTAAAAAAAAAAAAATCCTGCAAGGTGTGGAATGTTTCACTCTTCCATATGTGCCCAGGGTACCTCCTTAAATACACGTCTTTATCTCTACTCTCTGCTCTGCCCTGCAAAAGAAGTGCTGGTCTGTTGCTTACCAGGTGCTGACAGTGGGTATATCAGTCAAATTCACCACAGAAGTGGGCTTTTGCCATGGGGTTTTCATTATCTGTTCTATCTAGGCTCTGGCATCCTTCAGTGCATCCCAACCAGGCCTCCTCCCATGTGAAACTGATGTTTAATGTACTTTTGGGAAAGGGTGAACTAATTCAAAGCATCTTATAATCATTCATACCTCTTCTTCTCTGAACACATCTTTTTCTGTGCATGCCTGGTACAGGGCAGGGGATGAGATGACTGAAATTTTGTGCCTGCCATGGCTTTCTTGACTCTGTTCACTCAGAGACCTTTACAGAGTTCATGTTTAACCTGTCCAAAAGTCACCCAAATATATTTTAGATAAATTTTGTTCAGTACAAATGTAATACAGGCCTCAGATGTAAGTCACATATGTAATCACATTAAAAGTAGAAAGAAATCAAGCCTAGTGGCTCACACCTACAATCCCAGATCTTTAGGAGGCCAAGGCAGAAGGGTTGCTTGAGGTTAAGAGCTCAATACTGACCTGAGGTGGAATAAAAAAAAATAAAAAAATTCCGGGGAGAAGCGGCAAGATGGCGACGGGGCAACCCAGTCTCTGAAGCCCTCTGCAAAGGAGATCTGCAGTGGGTCTCTGACTCCCACCCCGGGGGGCTGTGGACCCCAACATCACAGCCTGTTCTTCATACGGAGCTTGGCCGTTGCCACCGCTGGGACATCACAACGGACTGGACAGTCACTGCATCGCAAACGGTGCTGCCACCGCCACCGCCGCTGCAGCCCCTCCCCCTGCTGCCGCCACCGCCACCACCACCGCTGCCATGACCTCTGTGATGGCCGTAGCACATCACACCACCCGGGCCCGAGGCAATCCACATCAAACCCCTTCAGGGAAGATCTACTGGGATCGCTGCCACCTCTCCTGTGACCAAGACTGTCCGGTCCGCCCGCCGTAAGGCTCCTGTTGCCTGCTCTGAGGCAGGCAGACATCTTGTTCCTGTCCGGCCCCAACCCCTCTTGGGCGAGCAGCTGAGATAGCACCACCTGTTGGAGATTCAAGGTAACAACACCAAAACGGGAGAAACAAGCTTGATAAAGACATAGACCAGAGTACTGAACGGAGGGTAATCTGAACTGTCCTTCACAGTGGATCAGGGGCAACTGACCCTAACTGCAAACTAATTTACCAGCTTGAAAAGAAAACTAGAAATCAGACCTTAAAGGACATTGGACTTAAACGAAATGTCTCAGAGCGTGGTTCATTGATTCTATTAGTTTAATGACAATTCTATTCCTACTGTATTGTTCCCTTTTTTCTTTTTTCCTTTTCCTTTTCTTCTCTTCTTCTCTCTGTAAACCATATCTTTTGTATAGAGGAACAGCACAAGAAATATCTATCCGAAACATATATGCACCCAAAATAGGTGCACCAAGGTGGTTGGTTAGCTTGTATGTTAGCATCACTATATGTTTTATTTTTATTTTTTATTTTTTGTATGAGAG